>NC_137027.1:1202649-1310149 GCF_032717465.1 Coenobita brevimanus | reverse complement strand
TTAATTTTTTCCATTTTTTTCACTCCGTCCTCTTGTCTATCCTTATCCTGTCCTTCCTCTCCCTCGCATAAATTTTCTCTCTTTTTCCGCTCCTTTCTCTCCTGTTCTGCCCTTCTTTTTTCTTTCTCCCTCCTTCCCTCCTAATCTCTAGCCTCATTACCGTCTTCTTAGTCTCTCTCTCTCTCTCTCTCTCTCTCTCTCACACACACACACACACACACACACACACACACACACACACATTCCACACACCCCACCACCACAAAGGCTGTATCCTCTGTTAGTCCCTCATAATCCCACCCAGGCCACTCCGACATTCATCTCACCCTTATTTACTCGTATTTACTCTTATTTATCCGTTACCCTCTTATTTATAACGCAATTATCCCTCGTCAGTATTATTCTCTCTTCCTTATTCCTTGTTTTCTTATCTATTGTTACTCCTGATTTTATTAACACCTTACTGGTTTCATTTCCCTTATTTTCCTACCTGCTTCTTATTCGTTCTTTATTATGCGTATTATTTATTCTTCTTTTTCAATCTTTGTCTCTTAATTTTCTTATATTTCCGTTTTCTCTTAATAATTTCCGTTGTATGTTATTTTTCTTTATTTTTCTCACCGATATATAATAATTTTCCTTTACCCCTTTAGTCTCTTTTACCTGCGGAAATAATTGATATGATAATAATTTATTGGTATTGGTTATTAGTAAATGAGCAATTAGTGGGATTTCTTTACCACCTGGGGTACATTATTTTTTTCCAGCGGGAGAGTTATCATGATGATAATGATGGTAGTGATGCTGCTGCTGATGATAATTATGACGATGATGATGATGGCAATTATGATGATAATGATGATGGCAGTGATGATGATGATGATAATTATGACGATGATGATGATGGCAATTATGATGATAATGATGATGGCAGTGATGATGATGATGATAATTATGACGATGATGACGATGGTGATGATGATGATGATGATAATTGTGACGAAGATGATGATGATGGTGAATATAACAATGATGATGATGGTGATTAAGATGATGATGAAGATAATGATAATTTTTACCTTAAATGATCTTGTTCAGGAGTCCTTTACATGTCATAATGTTTTTTATTGTCCTTGTCAGTACCAGGCTTTCCTTAGACGATAATATTTTTGTCACTCATAATTTTAATCCTGTTATTTATCAAGCAATTTCGTTTTTTTATAGATAATTTTAATCAGTTTTGGGGAGGCCTTCGTCGTGAAATGGTCTGAAATGTTCTTACTTCACTCCTTCCACGGGTGACGCTGTTTTCTTTCTCTTTTTCTTCTTTTCTTCCTCCTTACTTTCTTTCGTTCTTTCCTCATTTCTTCATTCTTTCTTACTTTCTTTCTTTCTTCCTTCCTTCTTTCTTACTGTCTTTTTTCTTCCTTCCTTTCTTCCCTCCTTCTTTCTTTGTTCCTTCCTTCCTTCTTTCCATTCTTTTTTTCTTTTTCTTTCTCTTTCTTTCTACTTTCAGGTAACTTATTCATCTTTGGTAGGTCTGTCATAGTGAAAGGGGTCGGAAACAGTCTCATAAAATACGGTATCTACTAACCCTGTCTGTGTTTTGAGTTTTTTTCTTTTCTTTCTTGTTTTTCCTTCCATCAAGTGCCAGTATTCAACTCTGAAGCAGGATTTACTAGTAAAGGATTGGCATTTACCTCACTCGTTCCCACTCTACCTGACCTTACTATTTTCGCTTCTTGATTTTTATTTTTTTCGTAAATCTTCTTATTCTGTTTGTGTTTAGTTTAGTTTCTTCTGTTTTCTTTGTAGTTTTTTTTTTCAGATTTTCCGTAAATGTTTTCTTTTTTCTTGATGTTTTTTACTCCCATTTCACTTCCACCGTTCGTCTTCCAAAAGTATGAATGGAGAAACCTTTAACTCTGATTGTACAATAATAATAATAATAATAATAATAATAATAATGATTTGGCTTGTTTCCTAAAAATGTCTGCTTCATATTTAATTTCCTTCTTCTGAATTTATCACTCCCTGTTTTCATCTCTACGTAATGTTTGTGTTTACGATTTGTGTTAATATCTTTCTTCGCCGTCCATATTTAAATAATGTGTTTCCCATAAGTGTAAATGTAAATAGTTTGAAGGACGATGCGTTGTTGTTCCCTAAAAGTATATGTGTCGGAACCTTGAAAGACGATGCGCACTTGTCTCCCTCCACCATAATAGGACTCGATCCCTTATACCCGCCCAGCTTCGTTAATGATACCCTGTCCCTAAGCTGATCCACCCCCCTCCTCTCTCTCTCTCTCTCTCTCTCTCTGACACTAGTTTTAATCCCTTTGCCCCTTTTTTTTCGTCGTCTCTTATGGTTTGTTTGAATTTTCGTCTTTTTATAAGAGATTGTTGATAGTGTCTTGTTTTTAATCATCTGTTCATTAGTTTATTGAATCTATAAAATTTTGCTTACATTTCTCGACGTGTTATGAGCGACTGTCGATAGTGTATTGTTTTAATCTGTTTGTCTGTATATACACCTTTATAGCTTATCTTTTTCGATTTCTTCAACTTTTATAAACGATTGATGATAGGGTTTGCTTTAAATTACAATATTTATCATGGTTTCTTTACATGTGTGTGTGTGTGTGTGGATTTTTTTTTATCTGTCTGTTCCCCAGGGATTAACTGACCTCGTACACCCAACGCTTCATCACATGCTACCACTTCGGCTAGAACACACATCTTCCATGCTGTGTCGGTCTATCTCATTCAGGATAAATGTAGTGGTATTTGCGGGGTTGCTTTTATTATTATTATTTTTTTACATGACAGTGGGTCTTGTGGAAGATCAATTAATACACGAAATTCAGATCCTCCAACTGTTCCCTGCTCCAGCCTAGGATCGAACTCGCACCCTTTCTGACGGCAACCAACTTCCCTAACCATTCGGCCACCAACAACCCCAGGGATTAGCACTTTGTTATATAATTCCCTCCAATATCACTGAAGGGCATTTTTCACCGTTTGTTATATTTCCCGCTCTTTTGTTTTGAAGTGGCTGCTTGTGTTTTTAATGTTTTTATCAATATTGCATCATTTGACAAAGCCTCATATTTTCCTCGTTTTTTAGAGATTTTTTTTGATGATACACGTGTTTTATATGGACGTAAAGGGATTGTTGTGTTTTATCCTCTATTTTCTTGCAATTCTGTATTCTAAAGAGGTTAATTACTGTTTTTGTTGCCATTCTTGAGTTAGGGGCTTTTGTTTGTGTTTTGTTATTTTGCAAAGCGTTGTTTGTTTGTGGGTTGATGTTGTTTTGTTTGTTTCAGGCTGTGACATCGAGTTCTCTCCGGCACACGCGGCAGGTAAATAATTAATAGTTATAGTAGTTGTAGAAGTAATAATAATAATAATAATAATAATAATAATAATAATGCACGTATTTACACTCATTCATGTATAGGTAACATAGTATATACATCTCTCTCTCTCTCTCTCTCTCTCTCTCTCACACACACACACACACACACACACACACACACACACACACACAGATCTAGAGATTACACTTCGATCCACTAAGCAAACTAGATATGACAAGTGAACCTCCTAAACAGAGAGAAACCTGATCTCAGCCCTACCTGGCCTGGCGAGACAAGTGGGCTCATTTGAGATTAGGAAGGTGCACTGAGACTAAGCCCCTCTCTATAATGTATTTTATTTTTTATATTGACGATTTTCTTCGATCTAAAAAAAAGAAAAAAAAAAAGAAAAAATGTAGTGAAAGGATGTGGATGAGAGAGTGAGATTAGAATATTTCTTGAGCTCAATAACCTTTGAGATGAGTTAAGATGACGTACGAGAGTCCTCCTTGTGAGATTAGAGATATATGGGGAAAGCGGTGAGTTTAGATGAAAAAATGAGATCAGTAGTAATCCTATAAGGTGAGCCGAGAGAGAATGAGATGTGCCTGATGAGCTAAGGATGAAGTATGATTAGTAATGAGTCAAGAATGAGGTGAGAACAGAACAGTGATATTACATAGGTGTGGTGAGAAAATGCTAAGATTAGTGTAGTGAGCCAAGAGTGTGTGGTGAGATTAGTATGAGGAGAAGAGTGGGTGGGGAATATACTGATCTCAGGGGACAGGATGATTAGATGTGGTGGTGGTGGTGGTGGTGGTGGTGGTGGTGATAGTTGTGATGATGTGGCTGTGGTAGAGGTAACTGTTGTGGTGAAGGTAGAGGAAAGAGTGGTAGTTGTAGTGTAGATGGTGGTGGTGATAGTGGTAGTTGTTGTGGTGATGGTAGTGAAGATAGTGGTGGAAGCTGTGGTAGTAGTGATGAAGAATAGTGTCATTTGTTGTGGTAGTTGTGGTAGTGGTGTGTTGCGGAGATTGTGGTGTGGTGCAGAGGTGGTAGTGTGGTGATTTGTGTCGTGGTAGTGGTGGGGATTGTTATGATGGCTGTTGTGCAGGGTGTGGTGGTGATGGTGTGTGTGTGTGTGTGTGTGTGTGTGTGTGTGTGTGTGTGTGTGTGTGTGTGTGTGTGTGTGTGTGTGTGTGTGTGTGTGTGTGTGTGTGTGTGTGTATAGACAGATCAATCAGTGTATATATAGGCAGATAGAACGAAAAATATGCATAAATCAAGAGACAGACTAAGTGGGTACAACAAGTAGTTACTTAGATAGATAAACAGACAGACAGACAGATAGATAAAGACAGATAGACAGATATTACTACTACATCCACAGTTATGTCCGTATTACTATTACCATAACCAACTATCACTACCACAACTACCACAACCACAACTACCACAGCCACAACTACCACAACCAACATTACCACCATGACCACAACAACAATTACAAATATCCGAAGGGATCCCAAGAGAGAGAGAGAGAGAGAGAGAGAGAGAGAGAGAGAGAGAGAGAGAGAGACAGAGAGAGAGAGAGGTATGAATGTGAGAGCCTGCGTATATATGTATGTATGTGTATATGTTTGCATGTATGTGTGTACCATGTATGTATGTACGATGCTTGTGAATGTGTCTGTAGCTATTTGTGTGATCGATCTTATGTGTGAGTGAGAATATGTGTGCATGTCCGTGTCTGTTCTGTGTGCGTATGTGTGTGAGTGTGTGTACGTGTGAATACATGTCTGTGCGTGTCTATTATCAGTATTATCACCGGACTACCACTCCCTAATGACTCAGATAAGCTCCCTCACCCCATCCTCTCTCTCTCTCTCTCTCTCTCGTTTCTCTATCCCTCATCGCCTTTCCCCCCCCTATGCTATCTCTCTCCTTCATTTCCCCTTTCCACTTCCCTTCCTTTCTCGCCCTTCTTCCCCTCACCCTCATCCATCATTTCTCCCTTTACCTCTTTCCTTCCTTCGCCATCCCTTCCCCTCCCCCTTTCATCTCTCCCTTCTCTACTTTCCCCCTCTTCCCAACAGCTCCCCTTCCACTCTCTCCCTTTTCTTGCTTCTCCCTCTTTCTATCCCCATCCCCTCTTCCCCTTTTCCCTCTTCTCTCTCTCCCTCTCACTTCTTCCCTTTCCCTTATCTATATTTCTCCCCTTTCTCTCCTTCCCCTCCCACCTCCCCATTCCCACTCCTCGCTTCTCTTCTCCTCTCTAGCTCTTCTCTCCCTCCTCCCCCCCACTTCATCACCCCTCTCCCCCTCTTTCACTCTCTCTCTCTCTCTCTCTCTCTCTATCTACCAATTCCCCATTTTCTGTTCCCTTTTAATTTCTTTTCCCCTCACTATTCCGTTCTCTTTCTCTCCTCTTTTCCCGTTCTCTTTTATATGACCCCTTCCTTCTATCGCCTTTCTCTCTCTCTCTCTCTCTCTCTCTCTCTCTCTCCCCTCTTCTCCTCCCCTTCAGTTTTCGGCCATTTGCTCTCCCGCCTCTCTTTATTGTGTGTCCTCCTTTTTATCTGCATTCGCTTGATTACACCACTTGATTTTCTGCGATTTTTTTCCAGTTCCCACTTTTATTCAACCCTTTTTCCTCCTCCCTTGCCTTCGTTTCGTCTTGATTTTCTTCTTTTTCTAAATTCTCTTTTTGGAGCAGTTTTTATTTTGCCGTGTTCCTTTTTTTTCCGCATTTCTTTCTTGCATTCGAGTGTTTTCATGGTTTTGTTTTTAGTTTAGAGAGACAGAGAGAGAGAGAGATTTTATATTTATAGATAGATAGATAGATAGATTTGTGCTTAAATCCTTTTGTGGTTTTCTCACATATTTAAGACTGAATTTCTTCTTTTGGGAATTTTACTTTTTGAAACTTCCCTTTTTTTATGTTATTTTGTTAAATGATTTTTCTATTTGCCTGTTGTTTTTTAAGGCTTTTTTGGGGGGGTCATTGTGGCATAAATTTACTTGTCTTCTACAGTGTCTATTACTCACGCAGACACGTCGTTTTCTTCCTATACTTAAAAATTTAAAGTTGTTTCCCTTTCTTTCAATTTTCTCTCGAGGCCAGTTTGTTTGTTTGTTTTTTTATTCGTTTTATTTTTAAAGATTTTTTTTTTTTTTTACATATTTTTAAGTCAATAATTTTTAAGTGTTCTCCCACGCATTTGCTTTACCGCGCTTTTTGTCATTCCCGAGGCTTTTCTGGTATTTTCTTGCACTCATTCGATTTTTTGGCATTTAACTTGTTTTTTGTTATATATAAGGTCTTTTCTGTGCTATTTTCCTCTCGCATTTCATTTTTTTTTTAGAATAATTCAGTTTTGGTGTTATTTGGAATAAGCTTTGCAATACATATTTTAATTATATTTTTCAATAAATCATAAAGTGTTTTTGTTTTCTTCATTTGTTGATTTTTTTTTTACTGACTTTTCATCCTCCCTTTTCACAGAGCTCTCTCTCTCTCTCTCTCTCTCTCTCTCTCTCTCTCTCTCTCTCTCTCTCTCTCTCTCTCTCTCTCTCTCTCTCTCCCTCTCTCTCTCTCTCTCTCTCTCTCTCTCTCTCTCTCTCCTCTTCGGCGTCCACTTTTCCACACTCCCTACCTCCTTTTTACCCCCTCCCCCCTCACCCCCTCCCTTTTTACCTTTCCCGTCCACTAATCCATCCACCCTCACTCCCTGCCTCTCTTCCCCTTCCTCCCTCCACTTCTCCTCCTTTTCCTTCCACCACTTTCTTTCCTCCTCCCTCTCTCTCTCCTTTCCTCTGTTTCTCCCTCCCTCACCCTCTTTATTTCTGTCTTCTTTTCCTCTCACCATTCTCTCACCTCTCCCTCTTATCTCCCACCCCACCGTATCCTCCCTTTCCTTTCCTCGCCCTCCCCTCCCCTCTAACTTCTCCCCCTCCTTTCCCCTCTCCCCTTCCCTTTCCCCTTTCTACTCTTTCCCCTCCGTCCCTGTTTTCCCCTCCCTTCTCTGCCCCCTTCCCCACCCTACCCCCTCCTTCCCCTCATTCTCTCTCTCTCTCTCTCTCTCTCTCTCTCTCTCTCTCTCGCTGCCACCCGGACAATGGCGTAATAGGGTGATGTTCATTTCCAAGTCGTAATATATGGCATCTTCACCGCCAGGGAGAGAGAGAGAGAGAGAGAGAGAGAGAGAGAGAGGGGGGGGATGGGGGAGGAGAGATGCAAAAGATCAAGGAAAAGATTTGGTAAACGAAAGAAAGGAATGAAGTGAGGAAGAAAGTGGAGAAGAAAAGGAAGAGGAAGAAGCAGAGGATGAAATAAAGGAGGAGATGGAGAAGGAGGAGAGAAGGAGGTATTAGTGAAAGCAAAAATGAAGGGAGAATGAGAGGGATAACGAGAAAGGAAGAGAAAGGCCCATGAAAAGGCAGTGAGAGAGAGAGAGAGAGAGAGAGAAAGTCAATGTAGGAGAGAGGAGGAGGGAGGGAGGGAGGGAGAGAATGGGAGGAAATATGACTGTGATGGGGGGAATGAGGAGGGTGATAAAAAGAGAGAAAAAAGAGAGGGGAAAAAGAAGGAGGAGAAATGCGGCCGAGAAATGAGGGGCTAATGTGAGGGAGGGAGGGAGGGAGGGAAAGATGAAGGGAGGGGAGAGAGTGGGCGGAGAGAGACTATACGGGTGGGAGAGTATAAGTGAAGGATTGAGGGAGGTAGGGAAGGAAGGTGTGAGATAGGGAGGGAGAGAGAAAATAAAGGAAGGAACTTGAGGATGAAGGAGAGGAAGAACATGAAAGGAAAAGAAAAACTGGAGAAGGGATAGGAGGAGGACGGGAGGGAGTGTGCGAGGAAGAAAGAGAGTGTGAGAGAGTTTGAGAAAAAGAAAATGAGAGGGAAGGAGAGGAGAGAGAGAGAGATTAGATGGGAGAAGACGGAGGGAAGAGAAGGAAGGGAGGAAGGAGAGGGAGAGGAAGCAAGGATTGAAGGAGTTGAGAAAGCGAATGAAGAGGAAGAGGAAAGAATAATTAAAAGCTGAAATGAATGGAAAAGAAAAGGAGGAAAGAAAATGATCAGGAGGAGAGGAGGAGAGAAAATGAAGATAGGAAGAGAGGGATGGTGAGGGAGTATTAAAGAGAGAGGAGGAGAAGGAGGAGGAGAAAGGAGAAGAAGAGAGGCGAGGTGAGGAGAGGGAGAGAAGAGGAGGAAATCAGAAAGCAGACAGGGATGCATGATGAGAGAGAAAAGATGGAAGGAAGGAAGGAGGGAGAGGAGGGTAGAGTGGAGAGACAGAGCAAGAGAAAGGGAGAGCAGGAAAGTGAAAGGAAAGCAGGAATGAAGGAAGGACAAACAGAAGAGATGTTGGGTGAGAGAAACGAAGTGCATGAGAGAAAGGGGGAAAGGAAGAAGATGGAAAAAGAAAAAAAGAATAAAGGAAGAAGAGAGATAAGAGACAGAAGGAAAGCTATAAAACACAAGCTAAAAAAAGCGAAGGAATGAGTGAAAGAGACAAACAGAGAAGAGTAACGTAAGATAAAAGAGGGAGTGAGAAAATGTAAGGTATGCAAAAGAAAGAGTTTAAAGAGAGAATGGCTAATGTACAGGAAGAAAATAACGAAAAGATTAGAGGAAAAGAATAAGGGAAAAGGAGCCGCTAAACGAACAGAATTATGAGAGAGAGAGAGAGAGAGAGAGAGAGAGAGAGAGAGAGAGAGAGAGAGAGATTAACACTGCATACATTTAAGGGCCTAAATTATGCACTTCATTCTGTTTACTCACCCTTGTTATATTTATTCATGGCCTCCCCCCCTTCTCTCTCTCTCTCTCTCTCTCTCTCTCTCTCTCTCTCTCAACATGACTCGAGGTGCAGTTTTAGGTACCGTCAGGGCACTGATTCGAATCCAATATATGCAAGTGTAGTTTTATTTTTTATTGTAAAGACCTCCAGGATCTTAGGCCTGGAGAGGGACGCCTTCACGTGGTGGCACCGATATGACTGGGCGACTCCACTGCCCAATAATACAAACTTCCCTCAATCCCCTCCCTATCCCAAGAAAGGAGGATGGTGGCCTGCAGAAGGACTACTACTACTACTACTACTACTACTGCTACTACTACTACTACCACTACTACTACTGCTACTACTACTACCATTTGGAGGGATCTATATGATGAATTAAATCGTCTGGTAGCAGTGGGAAAAAAATATCAGACGAGAGGTTAATAGATCCCATTATGAGTATCCCATTATGAGTTCGCAGTATGAGTAACCCACTATGAGTCCCCCATTGAGTCCCCATTATGAGTCGCCATTGAGTCCCCATTATGATTCTCCTTCATGAGTCCCCATTCTGAGTCCCCCCACAATGAGCACCCATTCTGAGTACGCATTATGAGTACCCATTATGAGTACCCTTTATGAGTCTCCGTTATATGTACCCATTACGAGTTCCATTATGAGTCCCCATTATGAGTACCCCATTATGAGTCTCCATTATGAGTACCCCATTATGAGTCCCCATTATGCGTCCCCATTATGAATACCCATTATGCGTCCTCATTATGATTACCCCATTCTGAGTCACCATTGTGGATACTCTATTATGAATACCCATTATGAGTACCTATTATATGCCCTATTATGAGTACCCATTTTATGTCCCCATTATATGCCCCCATTATGAATACCCATTATGAGTCCCCATTATGAGTAAGGCTGAATTAGTTTATGAGTAAAATTACTGACTCTCTCTCTCCTTCCTCAGACGTACTGGATTACTCTATTGGGCCTTCAGGTAAGTTACGTTTGCTCACTTTCTCATTTTCTCTCACTTTCTCATTTTCTCTCATTTTCTCATTTTCTCTCACTTTCTCATTTTCTCTCACTTTCTCATTTTCTCTCACTTTCTCATTTTCTCTCACTTTCTCATTTTCTCTCACTTTCTCATTTTCTCTCACTTTCTCATTTTCTTCCACTTTCTCATTTTCTCTCACTTTCTCATTTTCTCTCACTTTCTCATTTTCTCTCACTTTCTCATTTTCTTTCATGTTCTCATTTTCTCTCGCTTTCTCGTTTTCTCCCACTTTCTCAATTTCTCTCATTTTCTTTTCATTTTCTCTCATTTTCTCATTTTTCCCACTTTCTCATTTTCTCTCATTTTCTTTTCATTTTCTCTCACTTTCTCATTTTCTCTCACTTTCTCATTTTCTCTCATTTTTTTCATTTTCTCTCACTTTCTTATTTTCCCTCCTTGAAGATCACATAAATCACCCTCGCTTACTTTCTCACTTTCTCTCACTCACATCCTCATCTTTTCTCACTCTTTTTTTTTTTTTTTAATTCACTAAGTTTCTGTTACCCTCAATAACTCTCTACCTTTCACTCATTCACTGTCTCTCTTTTTACTCACTTTCACTCGCTCACTTTTGCATAACCACTCACTGCACCAATCAGTCATCCACTCACTCTCACTCACTCACTTATTCACTTTCACTCACTTACTGACTCATTTTCACCCACTCATTTTCTACTCGACCATTCAGCAACTCACTCACTTTCAATTAACCACTCACTCACTCAAATTCGTTCACCCTTGCTCTCGCTCACGTAAACATTCATTCTTTTACGTCTATGCTCATTCACACACTCCTCTGCTTATCATCATACACATAGCTATGCACTCATTCCCTCATCCACGCTCCTGCACTCACTCACCCACTCACGCATTCACCCACTTACTCACTCACACAGTCTCCGTAGTTCCCTCCCTTACTAATTGACACACACACACACACACACACACACACACACACACACACACACACACACACACACACACACACTGGCGATCTTCTCACCTACCTTTCAGACTACTGGTCATCCTCCTTTCCAGACTTTGGCGAAAGCGTTGCCATTGCACTTGACGTCTCAAAGGCTTTCGATCGAGTCTGGCATAAATCTTTAATTTCCAAACTGCCCTCTTACGGTTTCTATCTTTCTATCTGTGCTTTCATCTCTAGCTTCCTTTCTGATCGTTCTATAGCCGCTGTTGTAGACGGCCATCGTTCTTTTCCTAGATCTATCAACAGTGGTGTTCCTCAGGGCACTGTCCTATCACCAACTCTCTTCCTTTTATTCATCGATGACCTTCTAAGCTGTACATCTCACCTTATCCACTCATACGCTGATGACTCCATTCTTCACCTTTCCATTCGGTTCCTGCAACGCCCATCTCAGCAGCTACCTCAACAAACAAGGGATGAGGCTATGGCACACCTAATGTCTGACTTAGCTCGTATCTCTGACTTGGGTAAAAATAATCTGGTTGTTTTTAATGCATCAAAGACTCAATTCTTATACCTATCAACCCGACAAAATCTTCCACAGGTATACCCACTAATGTTTAATAATATTCAGCTTAATCCTGCATCATCCTTGAACATGCGTGGGGTTTCATTTACTCGGGACTTATCTTGGAAAGATCATATTACATCTCTTGTAAAATCTGCTTCCAAGAGATTAGGTGTAGTATGCCGACTCCGTTCCTTCTTTACCCCTGCACAACTGTTGAGACTCTATAAACGGGTTTTATCCGCCCCTGTGTGGAGTACAACTCTCATGTGTGGGGAGGCTGTCCACATACAGCTCTTCTCAACAGGGTGGAGTCAAAGGCTTTTCGTCTCATTAACTCTCCTCCTCGTACTGACTCCCTTCAACCTCTGTCTCTTTGCCGCACTGTTGCATCTTTATCTCTTTTCTATCACTACTTCAATGGTCACTGCTCCTCTGAACTATCTGCATGCATTCCTCCACCTCTACGACGGGCGCGTAGCACCCGTCTAGCAGCAAACTCTCATCCCTTTTCTGTCCAAGTCTCTAATGCAAGAGTTAACCGTTACTCGCAGCCCTTCATTTATGCAACAGGTCAACTCTGGAACTGTCTCCCTCTGTCTGTAGTTCCTTCTTCCTATGATCTCCAGTCTTTCAAACGCAGTGTGTCCAGGCATCTCTAAATGAACAGATCTTGAATTTGGCTCTCTCTTGCATTTTGTTTTTCTCTTGGAAGGAACAATAATTGCGGGCTCGTGGCCTTTGGTTCCTTCCTCCTCGCATAAAACACACACACACACACACACACACACACACACACACACACACACATATGCACACGTCAGGCAGTTGCGTTTTTAATAAATACTATCATTTCTAACATATTCTCAGTGTTTTTCTTGTTCTCATACTACGCAGAGCTAGCTTCCATGGCTAAAGATAATACTGACAGTAAATAAAGTAATAATTCACACTAATAATGCTGCTGCTGCTGCTACAATAACTGCTGTGCCATGGATGGGGATATAAACTAACAATAATAGTAATAGCAATAGATAATAAAATAATACCTTTAATAGTAATGATGATGATAATGATGATGATGATGATGATGATGATGATGATGATAATAATAATAATAATAATAATAATAATAATAATAATAATCTATCTATCTATCTATTGCCAGACGCCATAATCCCGTAAGGGGTGGCTATTTGACTTTGAGTTATTGGTTTTATGGGGTGGGGCACTAACCCTCCACCAACCCACTTGTTGACACGTAGGGAGCACTTATGGGTTGGTTATATGGTTACCACCCAGCGTTGTAAATGGTTTCTTGGCTCACAGGAAACCATCTGGCTTGTCACTCAATGTAAAGCCACCTGTAAAGGAAAGAAGAGCAATAAGAAGTGACAGGAAAGATGGGAGATATAGGAAGAGAGGAGGGCAGGCACAGAAAAAGAATGATAAAGGATAAGGAAGAAGTAGGCAGCACTACATCAAGTGAGTGGATGATGGTCGCCACCACCTACCACCAATAATAATAATGATAATAATAATAATAATAATTATTATTATTATTATTATTATTATAATAATGGTAACAATAATAACTATAATAATAATAATAATAATAATAATAATAATAATATAATAATAATAATAAAAATAATAATAATAATAATAATAATAATAATCTTAATAATAAATAATTGCAACAACATCAATAACAGTAACAATAATAATAATAATAATAATAATAATAATAATGATAATCCACTGCGACCCTTTTGAGTCTCACTAAATCAGACTCACGTAATCAATATGAAAGCCACACAGGCGGGAAAACAAGACGCCTTAGTGCAACCTTGATCTAGGACTGAGCTCTTCACGCCGTCTTTGTAACCCGGATATAAAGCTGTTTAATTACCTGCAGCACACACCTGAGCGGGAGTCATGTGTGTGTGTGTGTGTGTGTGTGTGTGTGTGTGTGTGTGTGAGAGAGAGAGAGAGAGAGAGAGAGAGAGACACACACACACACACACACACACACACACACACACACACACACACACACACACACACACACACACACAGGCACATGTGCACATATATTCACACACACACACACACACACACATTCTCTCTCTCTCTCTCTCTCTCTCTCTCTCTCTCTCTCTTTCATCCTGCATCTCTTCCTCCTTCTCTCCCCGTCTCCCATCTCTCCCCAGGCCAGGGAAGAGCAGTGTCCATCCCCTCCCCAGCACTTCCCTCTTATGTATACTCTATTCTCCCCTTTCTTTTCCAGTCCTTCTCTTCCTCTCTTTTACTTCCTCTTTAACTCCTTCCCCTTCTCTTCTAATCTTATATTCTTCTTACCCTTCCTTCTTTTATTTTTTCATCCTCCCCCCTCTTCCCTTTTCCCCATTTCTCTCTTCTCCCCCTCTCTCCCTGCTCCTCCTCTCTCCCCTCTCCAGCCAGTAGAGGGAAGAGCAGAGACAGTTTCCCCTCTCCCTGCACTCCCCTCATGCGTCCTCTCCCTCTGTTCCCATCTCTTCCTTTTCCTCCTATTTTATTTTTCCCACCCTCTCTCATGCCTTATCCCCCACCCACCCACACACTTTGCCCATCTTCTCCCCTTCCCTCCCTTCTCCCCATCTCCCCTCTTTCCCCAGCCAGTAGAGGGGAGAGTAGCATCCATTTCCCCCCAGCACTCCCCTCACGTGCCTGGCCTCGTTACCGCCACAAACGGCCTCCCTAACTCCATTTCCCCCCACGGCGACGCTTCGTTACAGCTGACTGAGCCACCAATACACCACGTGGAGGACACACACACACACACACACACACACACACACACACACACACACACACACACACACACACACACTGACACTAATACATACACACACGCGCACACACACATCTGACTCATCGCTTTATTCTTTTTTTCTGTTTCCACTTTTTTTTTTCTCTCTCTCTCCCCCGCACTGTATTACTGATCTCCTGACTCTCATTTACTTTCTCTTCTTGGGCTTCAGGTGATCAGGCCGGTAGCATTTCAGTCTTCCAGTGGTTTGTCTCATTCAAGGACTGACGTTTAAGATGGGCAGTGATATCCCTTTTCATGGGTTCTCGTAGGTGTGGATCTTGTGCACATTTCCTCAGTCACAAATACACTCATACTCACAGGCACATCCTCCCCAGCAAATCAAAGTGTCTACATGCACTTCTTACCCTGCACGCCATAAACCTTCCATACACCTACCCATTAGGAATGCACTGATGAGATGTAATACATGATGACTTCCACGTCAGGTGGTTATATGTAAATAAAAATGGCGTCCACATCAGCTGATCAGACGTAAACAAAGATAGCGCCCGCATCAGCTGATCAGATTTAAATAAATATGGAACCCACATCAGCTGATCAAGATAATGTAAACAGAGATAGTGTCGATATCAGCTGATCAAGTGTAAACAAAGATAGTGTCGACATCAGCTGATCAAATGTAAACAAAGATAACGCCCACATCAGCTGATCAGATATAAACAAAGATGGAGCCCATACCAGCTGGTCAAACGTAAGAAGACTAGGGGTTGCCACGGAAATGGGAATCTTGAAAATGGAGCGAAAGGTGAAATAATGAAATAACATGCATGATAGCGGAAAGGCAGACGAAAGGTAGTGCAGAGAGAAAAGTGACCGTGAGACGTAAAGATGTGAAGGGAATTTTAAAAGCCAAGAAGGAAACAGAACAGGGGAGGAGAGGACAGAGACTGCGGACGTGGAAAATAAAGGAAATGAGAGAGAGAGAGAGAGAGAGAGAGAGAGAGAGAGGGAGGGAGGGAGGGGGGAGGGGGAGGTGGGGAGAGAATGACAGAGGAAGGGGGCGTAGTGGGAAAACTTCGATGAGAGGGAGAGATGAGGGAGGGAGAGGGATGCTAAAGGGAGAAAAGTGGCAAACTTTGATGAGAGAGAGAGGGGGGGGGGATTAAAACAAACTGTACTGAAGTCAGATTACTTCAACACAATAAAGATTTGCGAAGATTGATAAGCAGTGAGGTATATAAACAGCAATTTATTTTATTCCTTTACTAATCTTACTTAGAGATTGATATATTCCCAATACAGTGCGACAAGTTTCGTTTTATTATATTATTATCTTCATGCCATCAGATAATTTTTTTTCCGTACAACAGCTGGCCTCGACCTCCGCAAAGTTTAATGAAGTAATGAATCTGGTGGTGTGCCTGCCGGATCCTCAGAAAGGCAAGACGAATTGAATGAAAAATCTGATGAAGCTTGGCAACCACTAGGTTCTGTGAGGTGGTGGCGCTTGACGTTCACATTCTCAAGGGGGAGAGTTGGGGCCTTCGAAATTTTGGAGAAAAAACAAATCGAAAACGTTGCGTCTTAGAACAAAACTGAGGGGTGCCGATCTCCATGCGATGCTAACCCGCCATATTACAGTCTCTTCTACACATTCTTAAAGGTGAAATATCAGCCTGTCAGAATTTCAAAGTTTACCTAACCTCCCCCCAAAAAAACTAGGCCTGTGATACAACAGGCTGCAGTGTGGTACCAAGTGCTGGGCCGGCTGACGTAAGATCATAGGTCCCATAATAACGGAGTAACTCAGTACATAGTGACATTAGTTTGTAGCCCCAGAACCTTGAAGGATCAGGCGAGAGAGAGAGAGAGAGAGAGAGAGAGAGAGATGCTGATTATACGAGGGTCTTTAAGGCAAACATCTCATTTTCTCTAAGTCTCAGTTTTCCCTAAAATACGACACACATCCATCGAGTTTACCGGTACATCCAGGTTCATAAATGTACTGCTGGGTGAACAGGGACAGGAGAGAAACAAACTTTGTTTAGCGTTCTGTCCGGCTGAGAACTGAACTCGAGATCGTCCGGTTGCGAGCTGTACGTTCTGCCACTGTACCTCCGTCCGGCAGTGGTTAATAAATGTGTTTCTAACCTCTTTCAGCCCATTAAAAAAAACCCTCTACTGACAACATGAAAAATAAAATCGGAATTATGATTACGCCTGAATACTGAGATATGAAGTTTGCTTCCGTGTATTATTATTATTATTATTATTATTATTATTATTATTATTGTTGTTGTTGTTGTTGCTGTTGTTATTGTTGTTATCATCATTTACAGTAAGAAAAATAACAGGCAAAATTATGATAATGCCTGAATTTTGAGTGTTTATGAAATTTAACTGCTTCCATTTGTTATTATTATTATTATTATTATTATTATTATTATTATCATCATCATCATCATCATCATTATTATTACTACTGTTGTTGCTGCTGTAGTTCTTGTTGATATGCGACACTGTGTATAGACTGGACCTTGTTTTCCCTAAGGTCTGGCAATTCTCCCATGTAGGTACAGAGGTGTCACACAATCACATTTCACCTGGCCATTGAGAGCTAACTATTATTATTATTATTTTTTTTAATATCCTAGAACTTTTTCATTCAGAAGTGGTTTTACTTTTTTAATATCCTGGAACTTTTTCATTCAGAAGTGGTGTGACGCAGTTAACTTTTTTTCAATGAGTCTTGCTGAAATGCAGTAAAGCCTTTTTTTTTTTATGAAGAGAGTGTATGTGAGTGAGATGGAGGGAGGAAGAGGGAGGGGGAGGCCGAGGATGAGATGAAGGGATGGGGTGGAGAGGTATATGAGAGAGGGGGGTGTGAGTTGGGAGCAGGGCAGTGAAATGGCGGGGGACAGGGCGACTTGGAGGCGATTTGTTTGTGGCCACCCCAAACGGGATTGAGGCGTCTGGCAATAGATAGATAGATAGAGGTTTTCTCTGATTTGACTAAAAATTTTTCTAGCATTATCTGTGAAAAAGACTAAATTTCTAGTTACCAGCCAAAGTTCGCAGGGTAACTTTTTCTCCTTTTTTTTTTCTTTCCTTTTTTTCTGTCTTGTTCGTTTTGCTTTTTTGATAGTTACTTTTTCCTAAGCTCAGTAACCCCTTTCAAGACGATGACGTATTTTACTACTCTCTTCTTTCCACATCCAGGCAGTTTTAATTAGGCAAGAGGAAGCTTAGCAAAATGGAGAAGTTAGAAATAACTTTAATTAACCTCATCACTATTAGAGGTCTTTCCTAAGGTGAGTAAAAGCGTCTAAATGTGGGATAAATGAATGACTTAAATAGATCACCGGAATGAAGAGGTCAGAATAGGCTGACAATCGGCCTAAGTAAAATACCTAGTCAGCACGTCACTGCTACGCGGGTAAGGCGATATCCTCCTGATACTGTACCGTCGTGTATGGGATTGACCTCTTGTCCCTTCGATCAGCTGTCCAGTCCCCTACCGTTTGACTACCACCTACGTTAATTTTCGTGTGTGTGTGTGTGTGTGTGTGTGTGTTTATGTGAACATGCCCGTGCATATGTGTACGACAGCATACATATGAGCGTGCGCATATGTGTTGTGAAGCTTTGTGGGTGTTTGTGTATATATGTTTGCGCGTTTGTATGTTTGACCGCCTGTATGTGCAAGGAGGTGAGTATATATATTCTAATACATAAAAAAACAACATAAGACTTTGACACTACGAAAATTACTCCTTCCAATTAAAAAAAAAAATAAAAAAAAAATCAAGATTCGCTCTTTTCGAGATACCTTGACACATAACATATAAAAGACTGAGGTTTGTAGGCAGTGGAAAAGGCAGACTGAGGGAGACAGTTCCAGAGTCAACCAGTTGCATAAAAAAATGAGAGTACCAGTTGACCCTTTCATGTGTGTGTGTGTGTGTGTGTGTGTGTGTGTGTGTGTGTGTGTGTGTGTGTGTGTGTGTGTGTGTGTGTGTGTGTGTGTGTGTGTGTGTGTGTGTGTGTGTGTGTGTGTAAAAAGATCAGAGCCAGGCCAGCAAAACAAGCTCATTTGCATACGGGCAGGGAATAGATTACCGGGGCCAGCCGTCTTGACCTGTGGGGGGAGAGAGAGAGAGAGAGATGAACAGACAAGATAGTAAAAGAGAGGAGCACAAAGGAATACAGAAGAGTGCAAATATTTAGAGGCTTTTGCTCGAGGCCATTTTTCAATACTTTTATAATGAGTTCAGTATTATTACACAACACAATCCGTTCCCTGTGGCCCAGTAGTTCCTTCATGCGCCACCAGATTGCGATGTACACCTTCCAATTCCACCTCTTGAGCATTATTATCAAACCGACTGTGTTGAAGTAGACAAGGACTGGTGTGATGATTTTGAGTGTGTGTGTGTGTGTGTGTGTGTGTGTGTGTGTGAGAGAGAGAGTGAGAGAGATTTTTACATGCCGATGGTTTTCGTGAGGATGGTTTTAAGTAAATTCAGTTCCTCAAAACTCCTCCTCGCTCCAGACGGGTTCGATCTCCTGAACTTACTATCCCCAGACCACCACTGTACCACTTGGCCACTACCTCCCTCGTATGGACAGTGAAAGGATGGTGAAGTATAAGTGAGAGAGAGAGAGAGAGAGAGAGAGAGAGAGAGAGAGAGAGAGGAAGGTGGGAGGGAACATACTTGGTTGATTTTCCAGTTGAGGTGACCGCCTGAACGACCCTACCCCCCCTTTCCTTCCTTCTCTCTCTCTCTCTCTCTCTCTCTCTCTCTCTATCTATCTATCTCTTTCTTATACCTACGTCTCTTCTTCCTCCTCTGCATTTTCTCTCCATTTCCTCTTCCTTTCTCCTCTCTACCTTCCTTCCTCCTCTCCTTCTCATACCCACTTTACCACTCTCTTTTCTCCCCCACCCTCCCTCCCGCAGCCTCTTCTCTTCTACTCTCTTACTTTCGCTTCTACTCCCTCTCTTACTTGCCTCCCTCCCTCTTTCCCCAAACCTCTCCTTCTTCCCTCCCTCCCTCTCATCCCTCATCTCCCTTTGCCCCCAGTCCCTCCCTGCTCTCTCTCCCCTCTCCCCTCATTTTTTTTTTTCTTCCCTCTCTCCCCTTCCTTTCTCGTATTCTTTTGTTTCTTGCACATTCCCTTCCTTTTGCCCCTCCTCCCCATTTCTTTCTTCCTTACCTCTCTCTCTCTCTCTCTCTCTCTCTCTCTCTCTCTCTCTCTCTCTCTCTCTCTCTCTCTCTTCTTTCATCCGTCCTACTTCTTTCCCTTCCTGTTCTCTCCACATTCTTGCCTCCTCCCTCCCCCCTACAAATTCTTCCTCTACTTTTCCTTTCGTTTGTTCCTTCCTTTTTACCTCCCCGTCACCCTACTCACTTTCCTTTTCCCTTCCCTATTTCACCGTTTTCTGCCTACATCTTCACCCTCTTATCTTCTCCCCTCCCCCCCTCTCTCTCTCTCTCTTCTTTTTCTTTTTTTCTCTTCTTTTTCTTCTTCTTCTTCTAATTATTATTATTAGTAGTAGTGGTCGTAGTAGTAGTAGTAGTAAGTAGTAGTAGTATTGTTATTTCTTGAGTATACATTCTGACATATTCAACGAAACAGAACTTCTTGTACCATCTCACAATACAACACTTACTCTAAAATTCCACCTTATAAAATCAACTTTTCCTAACATTCCTTAATGCAAAACTTCGAGACATTCCGTGATTTGAAACTTTACGAAACTTTCCGCGATATACCACGTCCGTCACTTACCGCTATATAACACGTCCGTGACTTTCCGCGATGTAACACGTTCGTAACTTTCCGCGATGTAACACGTCCGTAACTTCCCGCGGTATAACACTTCAGTAACTCTCCGCGATGTGACACATCCGTAACTTTCCGCGATATAACACGTCCGTAACTTTCCGCGATATAACACATCCGTAACTTTCCGCGATATAACACGTCTGTAACTTTCCGCAATATAACACGTCTGTAACTTTCCAAGATACGAAACTTCTCGCAACCGCCCATGATGTAGATTTTTTTGCAGCCGTCAATGCAATAAAACTTTTCGTAACTTTCCACGATGCCAAACTTTTCTCAACACTTCCACTGATCCATTTATCAAGCTTACCCTCCTTCCCACTTACACACACGGGATGGGAAGGCTCCAGAATCAGAAACAAGAACGCATAAAACCATCCATTCATCCACCATTCAAGCCTTCGAATTTTCTTTGGTCCACCTCAGAGGCCCAACGATGCAAACATACAGGCCTGTTGGAGTGATGTATTCTTCCGCCGACTGCCAAGTTGAAAAACCTCTGCAATTCTTGTCATTTACCTCACACGTACTGCCTCATTCCATTTCTATTTTCCGTCAGTGCTTTTCCCTTCTCAGCTTTCATACTTTGATAATTTACACAAGGACTTACATTACTATCCACCTTCTTCTTGGTCTTCTGCTCCTTCTCCTGCCCTTAAAAGCACTCTTGTTACCCCTTTCACAGCCTTTTCATATCCATTCATTTTTTTGACTATACAAAATAATCTCACTTTGTTCATGTGAGTTTTTCTTTATATTTTGGATGTATGTCATTAAGTTATTGATAGTCCCAGTATTTGCCTTATCAGCCTAAAAACAATTGATTAACATAGTCATTGGTCGTTTTAATTACAAGAGATTTAAATTACATGGGAATAATTAAGGGATATAAAGCAATGAAGCAGCGTTTGTGTGTGTATTTGGATCGGTCTGTGTGTGTGTGTGTGTGAGAGAGAGAGAGAGAGAGAGAGAAAGAGAGAGAGAGAGAGAGAGAGTAATAAGCAGGTCAACACCGCTACAATTGAGGTCAAAGATATTCTGGTCACCTCTCTTTACACCGGAAGCTGGGGATGGGGGGAGAGAGTGGAGGTACGTTTGATGGATGTGTGTGTGTGTGTGTGTGTGTGTGTGTGTGTGTGTGTGTGTGTGTGTGTGTGTGTGTGTGTGTGTGTGTGTGTGTGTGTGTGTGAGAGAGAGAGAGAGAAGGGGGGGGGAGAAATGAGGGAAGATGAGGAGAGAGACGGAGAGGAGGGAAGAGAAGAGGAGGGGAGAGAAGAGAAGAAAAGGAAAGTGGATGAGAAGAGGATGGGAGAGTAGGTTGTGGAAACGGAAGGAGAGGAAGGGAAGAGGGAGGAGGGGAAGGGAAGGGGGGAGGAAAGCGATGCAGACAAGGGGATGGAGGAACTGGAGCGAATAGAGAGAAAGTAACGAACGAATAAACGGAATGAAAGGGCACAGAAGCAGAACAGAAAAGAGTGAGAGAAGAAGAGGAGGCGAAAGGTAAGAGAATGGGAGAGAACAAATAAATCGGTAGGACTAGAACACTCACGCTGTTCCTGCCGGACCCTGAGGAAGGCGCGGCATAACTTGAGGCAAATATACATGACAGTGTATACATGACATTTAAAACAATGTGGGATGGTAGATGAGTGTGATGGGGAAGCAACAGTGAGTCACCTCCCTCCACCACCACACTAACCAAACGGACTGACTCCAGCCACACCGCCCAGCAACCCACTGCTACTCAGTGCAAACGTGTGCTTGTTTTGTATTAACCTGTACATCCACTGCAGGACCGGCCTATCCCGACCGAAGTGGAGACGATACAGCCAATGTACCTCTACCAGGTGGCTTATCAAGTCTGGTAGAGATTGTACAGTATGTAGGGTGAGAAGTGCTTGTAAGTGTAACTGTTGTGTTGGAGTGGCTTTGGATGTGTGTATAGTCAGTGAACCAAGTGTAATCGGCCTGCGCAAGCCGACTGGGTGCAAGCATAGTTTATAGTATGCGACACTGGTTCAACCACAGTACCCCTTGTGTCCGCCAATGCAGTACGTGGCCAGAAGAATGCTCCCAAAGTTTATTACTCTGGCGGGGCGCGAACCCTCGTTCTTCACCGTATGAAAACGTACACTTAACCACTGTGCCACAGAAGCTCCATATATATATATATATATATATATATATATATATATATATATATATGGTGGCTCTAAAGGAGCTGCAAAAGGCTATTTTAAAACCACAAGGCTCAAGCAACAACGATAGAGTAGTCTGACAACAGTCTGGCGAGAGTATATAGTGCAACTATGTGACAGCCTGCTTGATGTACGTCGAAGTTAATTATCCAGCAACTCAGTGACAAAGACGTTTCTATATAGTCTCAAGCCTCCGGAAGAGTCCAGCAAATACACACACACACACACACACACACACACACACACACACACACACACACACACACACACACACACACACACACACACACACACACACACACACACAGAGCCGTGGGGGGGGAGGGTAAGTAGGAAAAGTTAGTGAGGGAATGGGAGGGGAGGAAGTTAGAAAAGAGTGTAAAAGATGTGCCAGTGCTTTTCTGCTACTTTATCGGCACCATTGTGAAGTTACTGGAGAGGCGGCGGTCGGTCGGTAGGAGGGGGAAGGTATTATGGACTGGTAGGGAGGAAGATTGTCGTGAGGAGGGGCAGAGAAAGAAGGGAAAAAAAAGGAAAGTTGTGGTATTGTGTCCTTCAGTATTATTGTTATTTTTTTTTTACCACAAAGTTATTTTAATACCCATAGAAGGGACCAATTAAAAAGAAGGGATTATGACTAACGCTTCGTAGAGGAAGAATGAAATAGACTGAGTGGTGTTGGCTCAAGAAATGAAACAAATCCTGTATAGGCAAACCTGACAAATTGTAAAGAAATATATCGTCTTTTATGAAATTCCTTTTGCCTCTGTGGTAGGTGGGGGCGCCTATCATCCACCCACTTAGTGTAGTGGTACTCTGTTGTAGGGTAGCTCTACATCGAGTGGCAAGCCAAATGATTTCCTGTAAACCAGGAAAGCATTTACAGCGCTGGGTGGTAACCTTATAACCAACCGACACGTGTTCCCTACGTGACACCAAGTGTGTTGGCGGAGGTTAGTGCCCCTCCCAGGAAAACAACTAACTAAAAATACGAACAAGAAGCCTCGGACCAGGCTGACCAAAAGATGACGACTAAGGACCGAACAAAGGACATGATACGGATAGCGACGTGGAATGTAAGGGGTGCAAATGATGATGTGAAAGAGAGAGAGATTGTTCAGGTGCTTGAGGGTGCGAAAGTGGATGTATGTGGATTAACTGAAACTAAATGGAGAGGTGAGAGTGTAAGAGAATGGGAGTATGGATGGGGTATATGTGCAGGAGTAGGTGAGAATGAGAGGGCAAAAGAAGGAGTGTGTATAATTGTGAGTAACAGATGGAAGGAGACTACAAGAGAGTATGGATCAGTTGGCGCAAGGATTGTGTGGGTAAGATTGAAAGTTGGTCTACAAATGTGGGCGATTGTGTGCGTGTATGCGCCAACGCAAGATCGTGCAAGCAGAGTGAGAGAAGAC
The DNA here is from genome assembly GCF_032717465.1 of Coenobita brevimanus. Lineage (NCBI taxonomy): Eukaryota > Metazoa > Arthropoda > Malacostraca > Decapoda > Coenobitidae > Coenobita > Coenobita brevimanus. The sequence continues at coordinate 1,286,150 of NC_137027.1, read as the reverse complement.
TTCTGGACAAATGTAGAAGTGTGCATGGAAAAGTTTGAAAGGAATAGGAGAGTGTTTCTGATTGGTGATATGAATGGTAAAGTAGGGAATGTGAAGGTGGATGGAGTAGTTGATGAGTGGGGTGTGCCTGCAGAGATGGATGAGAATGGCAGTGCTTTAGTGGACATTTGTGCCGGGAGGGGGTTGGTGATAGCTAATACCCTCTTCAGGCACAAAATGATCCACAGGTATGCATGGCGAGTGATGGGAAGGGTTGGCTGTGAACTGAATGAAAGGAAGGCATTGATTGATTATGTGTGTGTGGATGAAAGGATGCGAGGGTGTGTAATGGATGCAAGAGCATATAGAGGTTGGGGGAGTTGACTTTCTGACCACCATTTGGTGGTGGTCAGAATCAAGGTCCAAGTAAAATGGAGAAATAGAAGAAGGAAAGGACGGGAGGAAGGAGTAGATGCAAGGAGAGTGGAAAGGTTACAAGAGGATAAGAAAAAGACAGTATATATGAGCGAAGTGGAGAAACGATTGGGTAAATACGAATTGGAGCAGATGGGGGACGTGGAAAATGTGTGCAAGATATTCACAGAAGAAATATGTGCAGCACGCGAGGTGGTGTGTGGAGTGAAGAGAAGACGAAAGGGGGTGCAAGGAAAAGTATGATGGAATGAAGAGGTGAGACAGGCTGTGGCAAAAAAGAAGAAAGCATATAATGAATGGATGAGAAACAGAGGCGTAGAAGAAGTTGAGAGACGCAAGAGAGAGTTATATGTAGAAAGGAAGAGAGAGGTGAAAAGATTAGTAAGAGAGAGTAAGAAGAAAGTGGATGAAGAATTTGGAAGGAATTTGATTTAAAGTGGAGGAACTGTAAGAAAATGTTCTGGAAAGAGGTAAAGAGAGTTAGAGAGGGCGGCAATGAAGTTAGTAGGGAAGTGAAAGATAAACATGGTAGATTACTAGTGGAGAAGGGAGAAAAAGTGAGCAGATGGAGAGAACACTTTATGGAACTGTTGAACATAAAGAATGAAAGTAATGCGAGTATAAGTGACTGAGGAATGGCTGGGAGAAGGAGGGAGGTGAGAAGACAGGAAGAAATCAGTAGGATGGAAGTTGTGGAAGCAATCAAGAAAGTCAAAATGGAGAAAGCTCCAGGAACTGATGGAGAACGTGGTGAAATGCTGAAGCATTGGGGAGAGACAGTAGTAGAATGGATGTGGAAGATGTGCAGATTGGCCTGGGAGGAAGGCAGAATCCTGGAGGATTGGAAGTCAGGTGAAATTATTCCCTTGTACAAAGGGAAAGGGGAAAAAGAAGTGTGTGGAAATCATAGGGGCATTTGTTTTCTTAGAGTAATAGGAAAAGTATATGGTAGGATACTTATTGACAGAGTTAGGGAAATAACAGAGGAATTAGTTGGAGAAGAACAGGGAGGTTTTTGGAAGGGAAGAGGTTGTGTATATCAGATATTCATTCTTAGATCTTTAGTGGAAAAGTTTCTAGAGAAGGGAAAGAAGTTGTATGCGGTCTTCATGGATCTGAAGAAAGCATATGACAGGGCATATAGACAAGGATTGTGGAAAGTATTAAGAATATATGGAGTAGATGGGAGTTGTTGAATGCTGTGAAGAGTATGTATGAGGGTGCTAAGGCTGCAGTGCGTGTGGATAGTGAACTAAGTGAATTTTTGTATTTGAAGGTTAGGTTGAAACAGCGATGTGTCATGTCTCCATGGTTGTTCAATCTGTACATGGGTGTGGTTATAATAGAGATACAAGGCAGGGCAGTGGATGTTGGAGTGGCCCTAATGAGAGAGGGTAGTGTTTGGAAACTCCCTGTTCTGTTGTTTGCAGATGATACTGCGTTGTTCAGTGAAGACGAAGGGGAGCTGCAAGGCTTGGTGAATGAGTTTGGGAGAGTGTGTAAGAAACGAAATCTAAAGGCGAATGTACGGAAGAGTAAAGTGATGGTCTTCGAGAGAAGTGAAGTCAGTGAATGTACAGTGAGGTTGGATGATGAGGAAATGGAAAATGTGAGTTGGTTTAAGTACTTGGGTAGTGTGATGAGTAGGATGGAAGTTTGGAAGGTGAAGTGCTTGAAAGGGTACAACAAGGAAGAAAGGTTGCTGGTTCCTTGAAAGCAGTGATAAGAAACAGGGAAGTGAGCATGGAAGTGAAAAAGTTACTACATGACAGTATTGTGATACCAATTCTAACGTATGAAAGTGAAGCTTGGACGTTGTTGGAGGGACACAAGTCAAGTGTGAGAGCAGTGGAAATGAGTTATTTGAGATCAGCATATGGAGTCACATGAAAAGACAGAATGACGAATGAGGATGTCTAGGAACGTTGTGGTGTGGATGTGGATGTGATGGGAAGCGTCAGGGGAAACACATTGAGATGGCTTGGCGATGTGGAGAGGATGGAGAGTGAGAGACTGACGAGGAGAGTGTATGTGAGTGAGTTGGAGGGGGAGAGGGGGAGGGGGAGGCCAAGGATGAGATGGAGGGATGGAGTGGAGAGGTATATGAGAGAGGGGGTGTGTGAATTGGGAGCAGGATAGTGAAATGGTGAGGGACAGGGCGACGTGGAGGCGATTTGTTTGTGGCCACCCCGTATGGGATTAAGGCGTCTGGCAATAGATAGACTTTTGCCTCTTAATTCTACTGTGAAATTGAATCATCACCATCACCACCATTAAGCACTTCACCACAACAACAACCACTGCCTAACTCAAACCACTCCCACCACCACTCACCGTCTACCCACGGGAGGCGTGGCAGAATCAGTAAAGTGTTGACCTGCAGTCCTAATGGACCCAGGTTCGAATCCCCACTGAAGCAGGGAACTGATTAAGGATCTGAAGTTCGTTAAAGCAGGCTTTACTGATCTACAAGACGACCCGCCTACATGTCGTAAAAATACCCCCGCTAATACCAATACACCAGTCCTGCATGAGACAGCCCTAGCATGTATTCAATATGGACGGTGGGTGTTAATGCCGAAGTGGTGACATGTGGAGATGCATGGATGTAGGAGGACTACTGGGCCATGGTAACGGGCCGTAAAGCCTATGCCCAGAGTCAGAAAAAAAAAAAATGTCGCCGCCACCACCACCACCACCACCACCACCACCACGGCTCATACTACTTCCCTACCCTCACCAGTACCATCTCCAGATCCATCAACACTTCCCCGCACACTTCCCCCAACCACGATCAACACCCACACCCAGTCACCACTACCAACCATATTCTACTACAACCTATATTTCCTCGGTTTTCCCCAAATACAGCATCACAACCACCCACACAGTCCCCACCCTCCACCACGAACCACACTCCACCATAATCCCTACCACGACACGCACTTCATCTCCACCATTCATACTTCACCCCCACCATCACTTTAACTCACCCTCAACCTCTGCCACCACACAGTCACACTTTCTCCTACATTCCCCTCACTCCCCATCCGCACTCCCACTCTCATCTGTACTATTACCCTACCCGCACCCCACCACCTTCACTTCTGCTTCTCTCCCTCACTCCGTTCACACTCGTCCCCCCCCCCCTCCATTTTTCCCCTTCCCTTCAGCGCGTTGTTTCTAACCTGACAGTCCCTGACCTCTTTCAGCCCAGTTGATTGCCAAGTATAATCAAACTGAATGGTCAGTTTTATCAGTAACCAAGGATACTCACTCCTGCCCCATAACTGTGGTTTGTTGAGAGTTACGCAACCATGACTTAGTATTCAAATTGTGAGAGTGATTCAGGTAGGTCAAGTGAAGACAAACCAACTATGCCAACCTAACCACCCACACCCCACCTCACACACAGACTACCCCTCACAGTACCCCCTCACACTTCCCCCTCTCATCACCATCCCAAAATACCTTCGTCCCACTTCCCCACTCTATTGTTAGTAAGGTTGCTGGCTATTTCGGTCCTACGGTAGGCTATGTGGGACACGACCTCTCACGGCGAAGCGAGTCTGGGTGCTTTCAATACTTGCATTATAGAGTACTTTTACTTCATATGAGGCCCACTGCAGAACCGGATCATTTCCTCGATGGGACAGTGAAAGCCCAAGGTAATCCTACGCTTTCCTGGTAAAGAACAGATGGGGAAAAGGAATCTGTTGTGAGAGATGCTTGTTAGTCTTGACGTGTTGTAGTAGCCGTGTTTGCTTCAGTCATCGGTATGAACAGACAGGATGCGAATATATGCAAGTAAATGAAGGGACACACTGCCAATACAAACTATAGAAACATCAACTCTGGTTTTGATTTCGAGCACCAGAAGACAGCACTGCTGAACCACGCTGACCAACCACTTATTTTTCTATCCTCACCCTCTCCACTCCTTCTGAAGTTAGTGACCACCTAATGCTTGTCACTTTACACTCACCCTTTTAGGATCTACATTTGAGTCCACTCTAATTTTCTTTCTGTCGTTTCACATTCAGCTCTTTACAAATTCCAGACAAAGTTAACCTGCCAACCACCAAATTTCTCACCTTTTAAAACGTCCACTTTTCTCGGATCCCCAGGGTCATATAACACGACGGATTTAACTTTATAGTATTTTGAGAGAGGTGTGACAGAGTCAGGCTAAGTATAGACGGCCTATATATATTCACGTGAGGGCGGACATAGCAGCGGCCTATATCCAGGTTGTGAAGGTTGAGGGTAAACAAAATCTGACGTCATTCCGCAGTAGTGGGTTGTGATGCGGCTATATATGTGTGTGTGTGTGTGTGTGTGTGTGTGTGTGTGTGTGTGTGTGTGTGTGTGTGTGTGTGTGTGTGTGTGTGTGTGTGTGTGTGTGTGTGTGTCTTATGGCAGTTTGTTTTGGTTTTGACGTCATCTTGTCTGGGCTAGATTTGAGATGTGGCTAAATTTACGTCTGTTTGGGAAATTTGTCTTGGTTTGACGTCAGCTTGTCTGGACTAAATTTTAGGCATGGCTAAATATATATACGTCATTGAAATTTGTTTCGGTAGGGACCTCACACTGAAGGTCTAGGATGGATTAAAAATACTGTTGAACCTTTCTGTATGTTTAGATCTGACGTCACTCGAAATTACTGTACATAACGTAGTCAAAAATATTTTTGTTTTTCACGTATGTAGAGTTCTGACGTTACACTACAAACTAGAGCTGCGACTTGGCGTAACACCTTCACTAAAATAGTGTATTCTTTAATAAATTTTTGATATCTCCATGCGAATATTGTCAACATTTTTTTTACTGAAAAGCTTAAATATAGCCCTCATTAACCCTTCAGTACAAAGACCTTTCCTTACATGATTAGCCTCGTGCGTGTATCAAGAATATACAAAACAAATGCATTATCATAACAGAGACTAAAGATACGCTTAACACAAATATTAAGATGAGCAACGTAAAATGCCTGTAATTATGTTCGTCTGTGGCGTCTGTTTCTGTTGGTGTCACCCCGCGGGACAAAACACAACCTGTCTGCGCCATCCCACAGACATGGATGATGATGCTGTACGTCAGTCTGTGGCATTTATTTCTGATGACGTTAGTTCTGCTGGTCTTGGGTTACATGACAGAGCAGACCTCCGTTTATAGTCTCTCTCTCTCTCTCTCTCTCTCTCTCTCTCTCTCTCTCTCTCTCAATGAGGCTTGAAGACAATGTACAGCCAATTAAGAAAAGAAAAAAGTATCGCGCAAGATGGGTCCGATTTTATCATAAATGATCTATATGGCTCGTGATGTTCTGAGGCGAATAATCTATTATCTCCGAATGTGCATGTCATTACAGTACTGACTAGGCAATGTCAGGCGCGAGATATATATATGCCTTCCTTAAGAAATTGATTTTATTAACGTAGGGGAGAATAATCTCAAATTCTGCAGTAGCTATTATGTCGGGGGTGTTGAGGGGTGGGAGTATTGGTGACGTGTCTGGGGCAGGTCTGGGGTGTGTGTGTGAGAGGTGTGTGGTGTGGATCTGGGGTGTGTTAGGGTGTGGTGTTTCTGGGATGAGTATGAGTGGTGTGATGGTTGTGGTCGGGATGGGTGCACAGGTGCTGCGATTCATGGTGTCCTTTTTCATGTTCGACCTGTCTTTCATGAATTATGAGTGACCCGAACTCTACTTGGCTGATGGAGTGCATTTAAGCAATAAAGGCTGTGCTGGGAAACACGGTGAATCAGGTTCTGTATCGTGTCAGCCCTTGTGAGAGGGGAGAGTCATCTGCATTAGGATGGTCATGCTCCTGGGGTGCCTTCTGAAGAGATGGCAAGACGGAAGAGGGACGTACTTAGACCATGTTCTCAACCAACCACAGGGGAGACTCCGACCTTTCAGTGACTGTATCATCAACAGCAGCAACTGTTGCCTCAGATCCCGGACAGGGTAAACTTCAGACCTTCGGGAAGCCTGTTAGACAAGGGGGTTGGTTGGGACTGAATGGTTCCCTACATCTAGTATTTTTCAGTGCTAGGCCAATCAGAAGTAAATTTGGCGAGCTCAGAACTTAATACCAACGGACAGGCCAGTTCAAATGGTGAGTACAGAGTCGTAGATTCATGGAAAATATATGCAATAATAAAATCTGACATAAATGTTACTGTAGAATAATTTAATGAAAACAGGGGTTTGATTATAATTTCGAGAATTTGGTATTGAGTCGTCAGTTCACACTTCTGGTATTTCCCCTAAGAATCACGTTCCCCCTCCTCCTTTACCTTAGTGATGGATACGTATCTTCGTATCTCTCCGTCTATCTGAACACAGTGTAGCTATTTCGTCGTCTGTAAGAAAGTTTTAAATGTATAGTCTTTTTTTTTATTGGATGTTGTTGATCACCTTCATTATTTTGTTTTATTTTGTTTATGGTATCAGTGTCGGTATTTCCTGACAGCTATGCTTCTACAGAGTTCCGAAATGAACTCAGTCGTACTTTACTTCGTTTTCTTTAAGAAAGTTTGAAATGTCTAGTTATTTTGTATTTTTATTGTTTACTACCAGTACACACACACACACACACACACACACACACACACACACACACACACACACACGCACAAATATATATATATATATATATATATATATATATATATATATATATATATATATATATATATATTCATCCTTTGAGCATAAATCATATGACGTAACCTGAATGTTTCACTCACGCTATGATTTGTGTTGCGGTAAAATGAGAAGGCACACGTTAAGACAGATATGACTATTTATCGTCAAATATTATTAAGAAATTAATCAATTAATACCAATACTTCTATCTAATCTCCATCTCTCCTTCAGGTTATTGTATTACAATATGTTATGTGATTTTCAGTTTTGATGGAATGCAATTTGATGGTTACATTTATCGTCTTATATATATCTGTGTTTGATGTAATAAGGTTTCACTGGCAGATACCACTGAGAAGTTGAAGCTTGTGGGATACCTTAGTGTAAGTCACGCTCTGCAAAGCGCAGAAAAATAAAATAAAGGAATCAGTTGTAAATTCTGACAGTATTTGAATATATTAATATCACGTGATCTACTCTCACGCCACCTAACTTCACCTCACCTCACCCCACCCACCCATCACTTAAGCTGATCTTCGTCATACTCGACTCACACCTCATCCCATCCTTTTTCATTTACAGCAATCCCTGGTTTCCACTCTGACCGTACCCATTCCGTCCTGCCCTTATCTCTTCCTGTCTTCCGTACAAGACTGCGGTTTATATGGAATACTGTAGTATGTTATTAGGACATTCAATCGTGACAGATTTAATTCAGGATGTACTGTACTTGCTGGCTGACGTTAAAAGGAGAGTAATTGTTAATATATTTATGAAAGCCGTTTTTTACCTCTTCTCATGCACATCACCAGCAACGAAATACTAAGTTTCCATGCTCTCTCTCTGTGTGTGTGTGTGTGTGTGTGTGTGTGTGTGTGTGTGTGTGTGTGTGTGTGTGTGTGTGTGTGTGTGTGTGTGTGTGTGTGTGTGTGTGTGTGTGTGTGTGTGTGTGTGTGCAACTTAGGCGTGACATTTCGACCTAGAAGGGTTAGACCAACCCTTTAACTCCTTCACTAGGAGGGTGTTTACAAATCTGAACAAAATCATGAGCAAGTTACAAGAAGAAAAAAGTAAGGCGTCAAGTAAATGGCTTGAAATACGTCCTGTAGGTGGCGGTGCACATGTAAGCACACTCGACACACAACCTAGAGGTCGCGAGCTCGATTCCTGGCCCCATCAAGAGGCCTTTGAGCAGGGTCTCTTTACCTAGCGTTTTGGACGTGTTGGCTCCTAGAAATGAAATAAGGACTTAGGGTATTAAATCAACGTAGAGAATGAAGTAGACTATGCATGAGTGAGGCAAGGTAGGAGATATTAAAGATGTGAATGGCAACCCCCTTCAAGGTAAAGAGGATATACAGATTGCGGAAATACTTCGAGGAGTTGCATAACGCTGAGAAAGAAGGAAAAGAACTCCGTTTGGTAGAAAAGATAGTAGGCTCTGTTATACAAATACTAGAAGCACAATTCAAGCAAGTGACGGGAGAAATGCAGATAGGAAAACGTTCGGATCTTCAGAGGTCTCAACTGACCAAGATGGAGAGAAATGATTATTAGAGTTACTACGATGTGTGTGGATGAAGAGTGGATGCCAGAGGACTGGAGGAAGAGTATAATCATTCCACCGAAAGAAGTCGGTCTGATTAAGTTCCATAAATAATCTTACAAATTCTTGGAGACAGGGTTGAGGTTAAATTGGGACTGCATCATGGATCTGCCGTCAGCCCGCCTTCTGTTTGCTATTGAAATGGACGTGATTAGTGAAGTAGTTAGATAAGAAGGATTCCGGCTTAAGCTTTAGTTTAACGATTCTGTACTGATTACGGAAACTAAGAAGGAGCCACAGCAAGGACAGTTACAGCGGCAGGACTGCATTGAAAGGTGGAGCTAAACGCAGCATAAACATCGTGGTTTGGCAGCATATTCGGTGGACAACAAATACGTGTAGTAAATGGAAGTGGAAACGATTGGAAGCATGTACAGAAGTTTAAGCAAGGAAGAGAGTTAAAAGCAGCCCGGTCGAAATACAGTAAAATTTATGTTGTGGTATATGACTTAAAAAACAGAGTAAGAACTTGAAACTGAATGTTTCCAGTGGTGAGTGATGAAAGGAGAGAGAAACTATGTTTAATAGGAGAGGACATAAATATGGATGTTGAAATGTATCTTGATTTCCCTGAATTAAAGGACCGGAAATGAGGAAGTAGGACGATAAGTAGGTGTGGCGTGCATAACCAAGTAGATCAGAGCGGAAAGAATGGGGTGGTGTGGGCATGAACTAAGGATGGATGAGGTGGCGGGCCGGGTAGGGGTAGAAGGACCTAGGAACAGTAGAGGTTCAAATGATGAGTTGACGTGGAATGAGATAATATTATGAGTGTTCCATTTGACAAAGGCTGATGCGTTGGACAGAAACTATTGCAGACGACGTACTAGAGCGAGCCGCCGATCCTTTGTGATGAGAAATAAGATAAGAAGAGAAGTTGCGTGTTGTAGTGTGTAGAAATATTTATTGTGTACAATTGCTTGTCGGTCACGCTTCAGCACAGTGATGTCATTTTGTTTTAATCCTGCTGACTCCAGTAAATGATGAATGAATTAATATTTGTCCATATCACTGTAAATTACATACACTTATGAGGTTCGAAGAAGGAAAAGAATGGTTAGATATAATGCCTATCACCTACACGATGGTCGTTAGGGCAGGCATTAGGTTTTTGACACGTCCCATTCTTCCTCCACACTTCTCTATTCCACACAACGGCGCGCGATATACGAATTTATAGAGTATCAAGTTCCCAGTGGTGTACTGCTGGGTGAACAATGGCACAGGGGAAATAAAATTTGTTCAAGACTATGACTGACCCAGCAGTCGAACTCCGATTTATTCCTGTCGCGGCCTGGATGTACAGATGAGTACAAAGGATAGTAAACAACAACTGACCTAATGGTTCTTTTGAGTCTGCATTTTACAGAGAGGACTATAATTATGATATCTAAATCTGTGAGCTGAAGATAAGGATAGCCCACCAAACCCTTCAGTCAAAGCGGGCAGGAAAAAGTAAGAAGGACCGCCATACAGTATAGAAAAATTCACATGGAGATTTCATAGTGCAGACTGAAAATAATATAAATATAATCTACACAGACTTAATCGGTAAAGGAATATGCAACGTACTCTGATAACACCATTGCACTACTGCACCATTCTCCATGATCAGAATAAGATTTTTTTATTATTCGTCCACGAACACGTTTTACCGTAGATTCGAAGCCAAATGCTTATCCAAGCGGCTCACTCATGTTATTGCTATATTGCAGACCACCACACTTCTGGCAATTTGTTCCATAAGTTAACAACTCTGTTGAGGAAAGCCTGTTTTGTTCCATTAGACTGGCAATGTTTGCCGGTGATGTAGAACTCTTACTTCTAGTGTAATTTGACCTGTGTATTGTGATTTACTGCCCTAATGCCATTTCCCTTAAGAACTCTGTCTACTTGAATCAGGTCCCTGTTGTCTGTGCTGTGACATATTAAGTAGCTCTAGCTTTCTTAGACGTTCCTCATGTTTTTTTTTTCCCCTTAATCTGAATATCATTTTTGTAGCTTCGCACAAGCTCTAATTTCTCCATACCTTTCTTGTAATAAAGTGACCAACACTGAAAACAGTATTCCAAATTAGGGCATACTAAGGAGCTGTACAAGGTGAGAAGATAATTCTCCAATTTGAATTCAGATGTTCTGCCTATAAGTCCAATGTGTTTTTTTAGTTGTTTTTATTGCTTCCATGCATTGACGACTTGGTTTCAGATAATTTGTTATATAAACTCTTTTTCTAGGTTCACATTCTTCAGTTGAGTATCATTCACAGTGTACCTAAATTTTTCACTTTTTCATCACGATATCAAGAAATTTGTATTTGTCAGTATTAAAATCCATTTGCAAGGTTTGAGCCCAGTTAAATAATTTAACAAGATCTCTCTGAATCATCAGTCTTTGTCAAGGTATATCCTTTCTATCACCTGTTTTTGTATCATCAGCTAATTTGTAGATCTAATCTTCATCATATTGTCAGTTTAAGTGAGAGACAGTAAGGGACCCAGAACTGAACCCTTTGGTACTTTGCTTGTAACATTTTTCTGTTCTGATTGCCTCCCTTTAATTACAACTCTCCGTTTACGTTCTGTAGGCCAGTTTTCAATCCGTCTTTGTACATTGCCTGGAACACCATATACTTTCAGTTTCTCAAGAAGTCGTTTTCTGAGAATTTAATCAAATGCTTTCTGAAACTCGGTATAAAATACATCAGTACATTTAATTTCATCATATATGTCAATAATATCATCGAAAAAGTTGAAGAAATTGGTAAGGCCTGGTGGACTGCACTGGAATTCATGATTCTATTATTTCGTATGATTATTTCTTTTCTAAATACCTAACTGTTTTATCTCAAATTATAGTATACAACATATATATTACTGATGTTAGCTAATCGGACGATAATTTCTTAGTTATGATTAAGTGCCTTGCTTTTCTTTTAATATTTGCATTATGTATGCAAATTTCTAATCATGAGATACAGTGTCCCTTCTTAATAATATACTAAATATTTCAGCTAAAGCTTTAGATATTTCAATTGACATTTGCTTTTGAACTCTTGAAACTATTCTGTCTCTTCGGGTGTTTTGTTAAGTTAATTGGTCACAAATAGTACATCTCTCTCACTGGTCATAATATCACAAATTGTTTCATCTCCATATCCATATACCGTGGAAGACGGAGGAATTAAACATGAATGGTAGTTATTGAAACAAAGAAAACTGTAAGGATTTTGAGCCATTTCAGTTTCATCATTTGTACTGTTGAAACTAGTGGGTCTGTTGTTCAGGTTATATCTTCTCACTTCTGAAATAACTTAAAAATTCCTTTAGGTTTGATTTACCTACATATTAAGTTGGGTTGGTGGAGGATTAGTGCCCCTCCCTGTAAAACAATTAACTCTAAGCCTTGGCCACCCCGCTTCTGGGATACATGGCGTCTGGCAATGATGATGATGATTATTGTTATTACTCTTATTATCATCATTACTGTTATTGTTGTTGTTGGTGGTGGTGGTGACATGCGTTTCAGAGATTTTCATACTTTGTTTTATTAGCCTTTAGCATTTCGGGGAAGGTTGCATATATTATTTTGCCTTCCTCATTATTTGCCTTAGGGTTAAGATACGAGCAAAAGTGTGTTTGTGTGGATGAGTAAACTGGGAGTGGCAATTGTAAGTCTCCTATTCAGTAAATTTATTTCTCAAACTAAACCCATTAACAAGAAAAACATTTATATATTCATTTCTGTGACTAAGAGAACCTTGAATAATCGCCTTATCCTGGTTACAGATTAGATCAGCTCGTCTGCCTCCACTCAGCTAACCATTACATCACTGGCTCCCTCTGAGGAAAAATATACACCTTATTCATTTTTTTCTGGCAGTCTGCAAACGCAATTATTCAGCTCAGGAAGGAATGGGCGTAAGAGGCTTAAAATACGTCCGTTTGGGGCTTACCTGTCCAAATATACACCTGTCTGTCCGTTCTGTCAATACCTGTCAACCTTTTTATTGGATGGTCACTTCCACTGTCTCCTGCCGCCTCTTCCTGTCGTTATGTCAATCCCAGATATGGTATTTTGAGAGCGGGATGGTTGCGTCTTCCCATACCTTCCCCGACTCTTAACCATCGTTATCCTCACGTTTCTCCTCACCGTTTTCCTCTCACCCTTTTCCCTTCCTCGCTCTTCCTCTCGCCCTTTTCCTTTCCTTACTCTTTTCTCTTCACCTTTTTTCCCTTCCTTACTCTTTTCCCCTCACCCTTTTCCATTCCTGTTCCCTATACCTTGTTTTTCACTCATCCCCTTCCTCTTTCTTCTTTGTATTTCCTCTCCTCTTCCTCCTCCACTTTCATCCCCCTCCCCCTTCCATCACCCTATCATCTTTGCCGTATTTCTCATTCATTCCGCCTCTCCCTTTTACGTCTCTCCCCCCTGTCCCCCCTCTTTTTCTCCCCTCCATTCATTCCCCTTCCCCCTCTTCCCTCTCTCCCTTCACTACTTCTTCTCCTCCCTTATTCACCTTCCTTCCTCTACTGCCCGTTTCCCTCACCCTCACTTTCTTCCTCTCCCTCCTTCCTCTCCTTTACCCTCTTTCCTCTCCTCTGCTATTCTTCCCTTCCCTTCCATCATCTCCCCATCCTTCGTTTTCTCTCCCCATCCCTTTCTCCTCTAACTCTTTCCCTCTTTTCCTTTCCTTCTGCTCCATTCCCATCCCTAATTCTTTCCCTTCCCTCTTCCTCCTCCTCCTTCTCCTTTCTGTATCTTCCCCCTCTCCTACCTGTCTCTCCCTTCTTTTCTTTACCAAATCTCCTCCATCCTCTTCTCACCTCCCTTTCCATTCCCTCTTTTCTCTCTCATTTCCCTGTCGTCTTCCTCTTCCCACGTCTTTTTCCTATCCCTCCTTCTTTTTCTCTCCTTCTTCTCCTTTTCATCTATCCCTCAACCCTGTCTCTCCTTTCTTCCTCCCATCCTTCCTCCCACCTCTCCTCCTTCCTCTACCCTTCCCTCTCTCTCCCCCTTCCCTCCCCCTGCCCCCTCCCAACTAGAAATCATTAATTGAAGTGAAAATTCCCGGCGCATAATTCCGAGCCCAAACTGACATGACGTGTGGAGGGTGACGAGAATTAGTTTTTCATTCCTGCTGACGTTTCTATAAATGCTGGACATCCGGGGGTACTTAGCGGGGAGGGGGGGTAATAAGGGGAGGGGGGTGGAAGGGGAAGGGGGAACAGTGAGGAGGAGGAGTGGAGGGGGAAGGGAGAATGTTGAGGGGGACGGATGGAGGGGAGTAATGAAGGGAGAGAAGTCGAACGGGAAAAGTAAGATCTGAGATAAAAGTGAGGGGAGATGGAAGTGGTGAGGGAAGGGGGGTATAAGGGAGACGACTGGAGGGGAAAGGGGTAGAGAGGGTGAAGAGGAATAGCGTGGGTAGGGGGGTGGGGATGAGGAGACAACAGGAGACATCAGAGTACATAAGTAACAGATGGCCTAGTGGATGTTAACAAGCCATGTACTGGGATTAACTAATGGTGCTAAAGAGCTGACATGAGAGAGAAAGGGACAGGAATGAAAATGGCCCCTCTCCACTCACCACCCCCACCACCCCATCAGTAAGGTGACTGGTTTTATTGGTTTATTCTTGCTCCAAACGTTTTCTTTGAGATTAGGAGAGACCCCTGGGAGAGAACTTAGCCACGGCTGTAACAAGACTCCATGTTTGAAAAGCCTCAGGAAAGCAACAATTAAATATAAAGTCAGTCATTAACAGAATTTGAAGAACGACAAAAAAGAATGTTCCATTATAAAACACAAACACACACACACACACACACACACACACACACACACACACACACACACACACACACACACGTGATAAAAATTCTTATGACAAAGAAAGAAGAGGTAATACAAAGGCCGATGCTGTCATTAATCAACAGTTTCTGAAAAAAAAAAAAAATAGTCTCAATTAATCTACATCTCACCTAAACAGCAGGTCCAACTGAAGGATAACACATAGTTCTATAGGTCTGAAACAGTAGACTAACCGAATATTAATGGCGATTGTGCTACGGGTATACTCCACCTTCTTTTTTTTTTTTTTTTTTTGAGGAGGAGGAGGAGGGGGGAGAACCCTTAGGTCATCAGCTAAGCATAAAATGTCAGCTGGAAGTTTTGAATCGAACACTTGTGGTCCTAGGAGGTAAAGCATCTTGAGCCACTAAATATAATGGAATACACTAGCATTTTTATACATCATATCCTTTTATTCGATTTACGGTACCTACAGAGTGGCATCATCTAAGCCTGAACAAACTTTTCGTTATTTTTGTTCCTTGGTTAGACTAATGTTATTTTTTTACTTAGAGGCAAAATAAGTAACATACAGTTTAATGTTACGCCTTGCGAAGTTTAGGGGGCAGAGACGAAGCAACAGCAGTTCAGAAAACATTGAAGAGTAGGCGACGGTCCCATACCCTTCGTGGCATTGCCTGATCACAAGCCCATAGCCGTTTCCAGGACACCCATCCATCACAGATAAAGTACCGGAACGATGTACAAGTGAGAAGAGGGTGGTGGTGGGGGTGATGGGGGAGAAGAGGTGAATCAGGGATGAGGGGAGCGAAGAAGGGAGAAGGATGAACGAAGTAAAGAAACGGTAGAGGCCAAGAGCGAGGGGAGACGGAGAAGAGGTAGGGATAGAGGAAGGAGGGAAGGAGTGAAGAGAAGGAGAGACGGAGGGAGAGGGAGAGGGAGACGATATGTGTGAGGAGTAAAAATGGATGAAAGAGGGGAGGGATAAAGTAAAGGACAAGGAGGAGGGGAGGTAGAAAGGGTGAAAAGTAGAGACGATAGACAAAAGGAAGAGAGGAGATGAAAAAAGGGAATCTGAAAGACGGGAGGGGTGAGGGAGGGGGGGCAGAGAGATGAAGTCAGAGAAAAAGAATCCTGATGAGATGATTAGATAATTTGTGAACTTAAAAAGAAAAAAGATTTAGAGAATTTTAATTACGAGGCATCTATGAAGAGCTAACGTGAAAGTTCTATTTTTACATAGCTAAATCTTTGCAGAATTTTAAAACCCTGCATATTGATCCTCACCTCGAGTTTAATTGAATTTTATCCTGTCATCTTATCAGCACGGTTTAATACATCCTTCAGTCTATTCTTATTTTAGTTCTTGCTACCATCAGGTGATCTTATTCTGTTTAGTGTAGGGTTCTAGAAATGAAGGAGGTCATGAGTGATTTATCTAACCCCTCAAGTTGGAAAAATCTCTCCTGAGCTTACAATAACCTTGGAGTAGCAAGAATCATATAAGAGCTACGTCATAGGAGGGAAGGGGTACGAGGACAGAGAGAGAGAGAGAGAGAGAAGAGGGGGGAGTTGTGTCTAGGGAATGTGCTGATGAGTTAGTGAGTGAGAGAGTAACGCAAGGTCAGCCAGAGAGGACTTGAATGGGGGGAGGAGAGGTAGAAATGAAATGGAGAGGAGGAGGTGAGTGAGGGGGAGACGTGAGGAGTGAAAGGATGAATGAGGGGAGGAGGGGAAGGTAAGGGGGAACAGGTGGGGAGAGTGAGGAGAGAGATGAGGAGTGAGGGGAGAAATCTGGGGTGGAGGGTTGGGTGAGATAGGGAGATATTTGAGATGGAGGGGGAGGTGAGGGGTGGGGAATGGAGACAGAGAGTGAGAGGAAGATAAGGGGTGGAAGGGTGAGTGAGGGAGAGACGGGGAGGTGGAAGAGGGTGAGGGAGGGGGAAGTGAGAGGTGGAAGGGTGAGAGAGGAGGAAGATTTGGGGTTGAGGGGGAGCATGAGTGAGAGGTGAGGGGTGGAGGGATGAATGGGGGGAAAGGGGGAAGTGGATATAGGTGAGGGAGGGGGATGAACAGCAGTCAGTACTAGGAAGAGGATGAGAAAGGGGGATGGAGGTTAGATGAAAGAAAGGAATAAAATAGGAGAGGTTAGGATCAAGGAATGAAAAGAGGTAGAGAGAGAGAGAGAGAGGGAGGGGGAAGGGGGACTGAAGGAGAGCAAGAGGCAGATTGAGAGAAGACTGAAGGAAAGACAGAGAGAGAGAGAGAGAAAAGGGGAGAGATATGGGCGAGGAGAGGTGAGAGGAAGGGAGGGAGAGAGAAGAGAGGGGGGGGGAGGGGAGTGGCCAAAGGGCAAGGGAAGAGGAGAGGTAAGAAGGAGATAAGTATACTGAAGGAGGGTGGAGAGACGGACTGAGAGGAGAGTGAATCGAGAGGGAGAATGAGAAATGGAAGAAGAGGAGTGAGGGATGCAGGCAGAGGAAGAGAAAGAGAAGGAGGAAGAGGGGTGAGGGGCGAATGTGAGGAAGGAGAGACGGGGGAGGAAGAAAAGGAGAGAGGTGCATGAGAGGATAGAGGGAGGGAACATGCTAGACAGAGGGAGGGGGGAGAAGAGAAGGAGGAGGGGCTGTTACGGGAGGGGTAGGGGGATGAGAGGGGTGCAGAAGGAAGGGAGGCATGAGGTTGGGGGGAGTAAGGGGGGCAGGGGGAGGGGCATGGTGTCAGAGGAGTGGAGGTCTGGTACCGCGACCCGACATTCTCATTTAGACGCAGTGGTCCGTGAAGACACTCCCCCCACACCTGTCCCCCCACACCTGCCCCCACACCTTTCCCCCACACCTGTCCCTCCACCCCTGTCCCCCATTCCTGTCCCTCATACCTGTCCCTCCACACCTGTCCCCCCACACCTGTCCCTACACCTTTCCCTCCACACCTGTCCCCCCACACCTGTCTTCGCCACGCCCGTTCCCCACACCTGTCTTCGTCGCGCCTGTCTCCCCCACACCTGTCTTCGTCACGCCTGTCCCCCCACACCTATTTTCCCAAACCTTTCTTCCCCACACCTGTCCTCCACATCTGTCCCCACACCTGTCCTTCATACCTGTCCCCAACACCTATCCCCACACCTGTCATCCACATCTGTCCTCACACCTGTCTTCCACATCTGTCCCCACACCAGTCCTCCACATCTGTCCCCACACCTGTCCTCCACATGTCCCCACACCTGTCCTCCATATCTGTCCCCACACCTGTCCTCCATATCTGTCCCCACACCTGTCCTACACATTTATTCCCATACCTTTCCCCACACCTGTCCCCCACACCTGTCCCCACACCTTTTTCCGCATCGGTCCACACACACCTGCCTCTTCACAATTGTCTCACACCTACACAATCCGTTCCCTTAGTCCTCTTACGCGTAACAGATGGTGTCACAGCTTCACATGTCACCACTGGGGCACCAATACTCACCGTCCATCCTGAATAAACACCAAACCTATCACATTTAAGACTTGGGTGATGAAATTAGTATGGGGGGATAATATGAGCTTCCTTATCTTTTTGTTTCCTTTTTTTCTTTTTCTTTTTTGAACTTATGAAATGAAAGAGAGGTTTAAATCTAACTAGTCCTTTAAACAGCTGGGAATGAACTCACGTCTATCCAAACCGCAATCCAGTACGCCAACCACCTGAACCCCGCCTCTCCAAACTGTTTTCCACACATGCTTACACCTACACCTCATCAGAGTACACTGCTACACCACACCTACACCACAATAAATTACACTACTACACCACACCTACACCACAATAAATTACACTACTACACCACAACTACACCACAATAAATTACACTACTACACCACACCTACACCACATCAAACTACACTACTACACCACACCTACACCAACACACATCACCAAACCGTCGCCACCACACACACACACACCACAAGTACATCGATTCTTAAAGCATTTCCCTGACGTCACTTCGTAGAAAATGGGACGATCTTTTATTTCTTCACTCCCCAACGACGTCGCTTTCCTGAGAGAGAGAGAGAGAGAGAGAGAGAGAGAGAGTATGGGGGAATGGGAGGGATTTTGAGAGGAACAAAGAGGGAGAGGAAGTATCAAGGGAAATGAGAGACAAGTTCATGAATGAGAATGGAGGAGCTTTGAGAGAGACAGAGAGGGGGGGGGTAGGACATAACGTAAGAAGAGAGGATCATTGCATTAGGAGTTAATCCATGTTAGGTAGTTCCTACAAGAATTACTAAACTACCAGAGTAAGACATGGTTAGCAAGAAAGAAAACTTTCCCACGCCAACCAAAACCTCCAACCGAAACCGGCAGGAAAAAGTCAGAAGGAACACCACGCAGTATAGAAAAAAACTGACTTGGAAATTTCAAGGGAAAGTGCGAACAGAACATAAGAACGTAGGAGAGGATAACTGCAGTAGGCCGGTGGGCCCATGCTAAGCAGCTCCTAGAAGCGTAACTGAACTACTAGAATGAGATAAGGATTGTTGAGAAGACTGCTGAGGTGAAACCTGAAAAGGACAAAGAATGAGTGTTGGCTGGGATATTCTTTATACCTAACCCTTACTTGTCATACAGTATGCTAATCTAGCCTATGCTTGAAACTCTCAGTGGAAGGGGATAGCAATTGTATCACTATGTAGCCTATTGCATTCATTCAACACACAGTTGCCAAACCATTTTCTACCTGTTTCCTTACTAAAAAGAAATTAATCTAGATTCAGGTTTGAAACCATTACTTCCAGTTCTATCTAGTATGCTCACATTAAGTACCTTGCTATTGTCTCTCATATTTATTCCCTTCATCCACTTAAGCATCTCAGTTAAGTCTCCCTTTGCTTTACGCGTTTCTAGTGAGAGCAGATTTAGTCTCGTTATCTGGCTTCATGTGAATGGTTCCGAACAGATGTGTCATTTTTCTTATTCCTGTCTGTACATTTGCTAACGAATTAATATCCACTCTATAGTACTGACACCAAAACTGCAAAGCATTGTCTACATATGGTCTTACTAATGCTAAATAAAGTTCCAGGATTACTTTAGATGTCCTATTGCTCACGCTTCCAGAAATAAACCCTAGAACCCTATTTGCTTTATTTCTCGCATAATGCACTGCTGTCTTGGTTTAAGGTCTTTACTAACCATGACTCCTAGATCTCTCTCATGACGCTTTATTAATATCTTTATTTCTTAAGTTGTATCTAGTATCTGCGATGGTCTTGCCTATGTTAAGCACTTTATGTTTTCCACGTTGAATTCCTTTCGTCAGTCTTGAGAGAGAGAGAGAGAGAGAGAGAGAGAGAGAGAGTGTATGAACAAAACACATAGATATTACTAATTCAATAACTCATCAAATTTAATAAGCCTAAAATTTATCAGTCATAAATATCACCAGTGTCTCTTCATCACACTCGCCCACTCCAAGAATGTATTACCTCTGTGAACATTACCTGTCACATCACATCATCAGAGCTGTATATGAGTATGAGTATTATTTATTTTGTTCATTCTCGTATGGTGACGTTCATGATCATTAGACTCATTAATCCTTTCAGTGAGGCAGACTATTTGTTTCTGGTTATATTTGAACGATTTTCTTCAGTACAGACGATGATTTTTGCACTGGAGGAGTTACGTATACCTTCATTAACCTCTTCACCATTGCAGGTTTCCACGTAAGCTTTAAAAAATTCGTCTGATGGTTGCAGGCGTAAATATATAATGCGTCATGGGATGGAAGGGTTTAATACCGTTAGATTGAATACACTTTTCTCCTTAGCTCTTTTAATACCATGGCGTCGTTATTTATTGTAGTCTTGCTGCCGCCAGACGATTTTACTCAGCTCAAGAGAAACATAGTATGAAGGCTCGAACAGTTTCCATCAGAAGTCATCTTTCATTACTATGTTGTAATAATTTTGCTAAATTTAGGCGTTCAACCCATCTCATATTCCTGCCATACCCTGACTACTGAATTCAACCCAGGATGAACTATACTACCTGTAAAGATTAAACACAGACATAACAAACCCCCTCAATACCAAATGCCTTTCCTAAGTTGGAGAAAACCGTGTGGCAGCAACAGTAATACGCTAAGAACATCACCAGCGTTCCAGTACACACAGATCAGGTTTGGCCTCTCGCAGGGAAGGCATCACAAACAATCGCCAGGAGCATTTTTTTTCCTCCACTTACTCCGCTAATCTCAGTCACCATCTTCATTACTGTCATGAGATTCAACACACTTGTCTCTTCAATAATGTCCAGAATCGTTAGGAAAAAAACAGTTAAAATCAGGATGGACCAGTTTTTGTAACGTCTAGGAAACCATGGGAAATAATTGTAAACTCCTTCTCTGCGGTTAAGTTTTTTTTTTTCCCTACCATCAGACGGTATTATTAACCTCTTCGGTGCAGTGAGGCACATTGTAGTTTATTTATGCTGCCAACAGACGAACTTAGGACAGACCTTTAGTAATGAAGGCGGTAACTGAATCTGTATCTAACCCCTCCCCTCTGGCATGCAGCCCCCTAACCTGAATAAAACGTCTGGAAGGATGAAGAATAAAGTAGCTATGTCTCTGGATTGAAGGGCTTAGAAACAGTCTTCATTAATCCCTTCATTTGTAGCCATCTCCCTCAGGCACTTGACATCCATGGCTACCTTCACACGATTATATTTGCTTAGGGGGCCCTTTAGAAATTGATTATGCTTTCTTCACAGCGAGACAGTTCTCCTTGGTTGCAAATTGTCCGTTAGGTAGCAGGAACAAAAGGAAAATGGCATCCCCGAATTGAAGGTTTTAAAATTAATACAATCCTTATGGTGGAAGCAAGGATAAAATTAACGCACTAACATAAATCCGCCTCTGTTTTTTTAATCTTATTACATGTCAAAAAATCCACTGAAATCCCCCTTTAGATACTAATTGTCCAACACAGTCTATTAGTCTCTTAAAAAACTAATTAAATGGAAAATGTGGAAATGAATTGGCACTTTTCTCTTTGCATCATTAAATCCCAATAAATCATCCATAGTTCCCCTTTCAAAACTATTATTCTAACGCAAAAAATTTGTTAAAGAAAAGAAAAAAGAGTAAAACCAGACGGACTCCGCTGAAATAAATCCGCTGACATGTTTTTTCTTTAATTTCGTCGACGTGTTCCGCTGTGTTGTGTGTTTGTTTACGTTTGTTTACGTTTTTGTTAGTGTTTATATTTTTTTGGTGTGACGCTGTGGTGTGGGGACGTGAAGGAAGATGGGAATGGGAGGCGACGGAGTGTGAGTGAGAGGGTGGGGTGGTATGAAAGGATGATGGATGGATGGATGGATGGAAAGGTGTCGATACAGGTATGTAAAGATAGATGGATGGGAGAACAGGTAAATGAGTGGATGTTTGGTGATGGGGTGTGAGTGAAAGGCTGGGGTGGAGGTGGTAGGGATGGATACTGGATGGATGGTCAGGTGTAGGGGTAGATGTGTAATCGCAAGAGGGATAGATAGGTATATGCATAGATGGTTAGAAGGACAGACAGAGGCGGTGGCTGAATCGGTAGAGAGGCGGCCTGCAGTCCTAATGGACCCACGATCGAATCCCGGCTGGGGCAGGGAACAGTTTAAGGATTTGAATTTCCTAAAAGGCAGACTTTCCTGATCTACCAGATGACCCGCCGACATGTAAAAATACCCCCGCTAATACCAATACACCAGTCCTGTATGAGACAGCCCTAGCATGTATTCAATATGGACGGTGGATGTTTGCGCCGAAGTGGTGACATGTGGAGGTGTAGGAGGATTACTGGGCCCTGGGATAGGTGACTGCCCCCAAGAAATAGGCCCTTAGCCTTTGCCCAGAGTCGGACACGTAAAAAAAAAAAAATACATATATATATATATATATATATATATATATATAGATAGATAGATAGATGGCTCGATGGATAGAGATAGGAGAGAGTGGAATGGTATGGATGCTTGGATTAATGGATGGGTGGATGGACAAATTTACAGATCGATGGAAAGATAGACAGATAGATGGATAGATAAACAGAGAGACAAATGAACTGAAGCATGGATGGATGGATGGATGGACAGAAAGGTGACTGAACAGATTTCAGTGGATGGATGGATAGTTGAGTAGGCGGATACATTTAAGTTCAATTGATGGATGGATAGATGGATAAGTATGAAGACAAGTATGGAGAGATGGATGGATAGATTGGTAGATTGATGGAGAAACTATTCGATAGATGAAGAGCGTGATAAATAGACTGAAAGATCGATAGATAAAACTCTGATAGACAAACAGACTGACAGATAGACAGCAAAGGCAGGTGAGCGAATTCATTAATTGAAGGTAGGTGAATGGTGAATGGATGAATAGATGAAAGATAGATATGTGGGGATGAATAGATGGATGGGTTGATAGACAGATGAATAGGTGAAGAGACATAGAGATGGGTGACTGAAGAAATTTATTGGTGGGCAAATAGAGAGAGAGAGAGAGGGAGAGAGAGATGGATGGAAATATGAGTGAATAGGTGTGGAGATAAGAAGACACAGTAGACTAATGAAATACTGAAGGATGGTGGGATGGAGGGATAAATACGGGTGGGTAGATGCAAATGTAGACAGACGGATATAATTGACAGGGGATGGACGGCTGGACAGACAGATATAAAGATAGGTGGATGGATGAATTTTGATGATGGGAGAGAATGCAGAAATAGAGAAAAGCAGCATGATGATGATGATGATGAGGAGGAGGAGGAGAAGGAGGAGGAGGAGGAGCAGGAGGAGGCAGAATAATGGAAAGAGAAACAGTTTAAAAAAAAAAGAAAAAAAGGAAAAAGGAAGACTAAGTAGACAAAAAAAAAAAACAATAGAACGAAACGAAGAAAGGAAAAACAGAAACCATTAAAATATGGATGACAACAGAAACCAAAGGGAAGAAATAAACACACACACACACACACACACACACACACACACACACACACACACACACAACGCAGGGAATGAGGAATCTAATGAATAATCACTGGATATTTCGCTCTAATCTCATCGCAATGAATCTCCCTTAAGAAAAATAAATCCCTCTGACGCCAGGAAGAATACAAGGCAAAGAAAAAGACAACACAGTGAAAGGGCTAATGGGAGTAAATTCTGTCGTCTTTACTATACCAGTCGGCCATTTTTGCTGTAAGCTGAATAAAATCGTCTGGCGGTTGCAAGAATAAAAAACTGGAGAGAGTGTTTGGACAGGATTAATGGATACTCTTTCTGTCTGCTTTACTAGAAGAGGCGGCCCCTTTGCTGAATAAAATCGTCTGGACGTAATAAGAGAGGAAACAACAATAAAAAAGATGTGGTATTGAAAGTATTAAAGAAAACGGCTAGACAGTGATAATGAAGAATAATAAATTGAATAATAATAAGCTTGGGAGGCGGATGGGAAACCTGATACTGACGTGGCGGGGAGAGGGAGGAGGGAGGGGCTGGTCAGGAAGGTGAGAGAGAGAGAGAGAGAGAGAGAGAGAGAGAGAGGGGAGAAGAAAAGGGAACAGATAGGGAGTTAGCTGATATTAGTGTACCCATTTCATTACGAGAGGTCTTCCCCAACCTCCTTGGAAAAGAGAAGGGGAAGAGGACGGGAGGAAGAGGATGGCAAACGTCTTGAAAGATTGGGAGAAAAAGAAGGTGAGGGGGAGAGGAATCCAGGTAAGGGAAGGAATGGAGAGAAGGTGGACGGGGTGAATAGGAGCTGGCAGACAAGGAAAGAAGGAAGGAGGGAGGGGAGAGAAGGAAGCAGAGGGAAGATTGAGAGAAGAAGGGAAGGAGACAGGGAGGGAAGGTAGAAGAGGGCAAGGGAGAAGGTGAAGTAAGGAGGAAGGAATGTGTTGAGGAGTGAATGATGGGTGGAAGGTGAGATGAAAGAGGAGAGACGAGAGAAAGGAAGGAAGAAAAAAGATAAGAAACGGAAAGAGAGAAGGAAATGAAAGAGAAAACAGGAAGAGAGAAGAGGGAGAAAGTGAAGAAGGAAGAAAGAAGTAAGATACAGAAAGAAAGACTGAGACGACAAGGAGGTAAGAAGGGAAAGGGAAAAAATGAAGGAAGGAAGGAGGGATGAGAAACAGGGAAGAATGAGAGAGTGAAGGAGAGAGAAGACATATAAAGCAAGGAGAAGGATTGGAGAAGGAGAGCGTTAGGCGAAGGAGGAGAAGGAAGGCAGAAGGGGGGGGAGGGGTTAGGCAGGGGAGGGGTTAGGCAGGGGAGGGGTTAGGCAGGGGAGGGTGTGTGGGATCCGCCTTGCATAGTAATGGGTGGAGGGACACTGGGGGCAACGTGGTGTGTAGGATACGGTAGGACGTGTACCCTGCTTCACCCCCCACACCCCTGCCTCACTCTCACACCCCTGCCTCACCCCATTACCCTGTCTTACCATGCCTACTCCTTCATACCCTGCTTCACCCCCCCCCACCCTTCTCTCCCCTTGCCTTTCCTCCATCCACCTTGCTTTAACCTGCCTCACCCCTATTTCCCCCCTGTCTTGCCCTGCCTCGCCCCTATATCCCCCCTGCCTTACTCTACCTCATCACAACAACCCTGCCTTACTCTTTCCTCACTCCCTGCCTCATCACTACACCCCCCCTGCTTACCCCCACCCTCCTTGCCTCATCCACTTACCACTACTTTTCTCTGCCTCACCCCACCTACCTGTGCCTTACTTTGCCTCATCCTCTTTTTACTTGGCTTCACTCTCCACACCTCACACCTGTCTCCCCCACTCACCTCTGCCACACCCTGCCTCATCTCCACACTCTACGCTAACCCTGCCTTACTCCCACACCCTGCCTTGTCCACAGCAGGCCTCATGATCCCTGCCTCCTGCTTCACCTCAGCCTAATCCACCCCCTGATTCTGCCTCACCGCTCAGGCCCCCACCTTCTCATTACCTCACCCCACACTCCCTGCCTCACCTGTTCATGATTCCTGCTTACCCTTGCCTCACCTGTTTCTTACCTGCCTCACACTTGCCTCATCTGCCTCTTATCTGCTTCACCTTTGTCTCACCTCTCTCACCTGCATCATTCTTACCCCTTCTGTCTCTTACCTGCCTCAACTTTTCCCCACCTGTGTCCTACCTGCCTCACCCTTGCCTCAGTAGTCTCTTACTTGCCTCACCCTGCCTCACCTGTCTCTTACCTGTCTCACTCTTGTCTCACCTGTCTCTTTCCTGCCTAACCCTGCCTCACCTGTTTCTTACCTACCTCACCCTTGCCTCACCAATCTCATACCTGCCTCGCCCTTGCCACACCTGTCTCTTTCCTGCCCACCCGATTCACTTCATTTTTAGTATTCTGTTCAGTCCTGCATTTTTCTTGCCTTACTTTACTTCACCTGTCTCATGATTTCCTGCCTCACTTCTGCCTCAGCCTTCCTTACTTGCCTCATATCTCACTCACCTTGTGCCTTTCCATACCCAACTCCTGTCCTACCTTACTCACTTCTCCATCATATTTCATCTTCAATCTCTACTTACTCACCGTCCTCATCCCTACCTCACCTGCCTCACCTCTACCTCACCTGCCTCACCCCTACCTCACCTGCCTCACCCCTACCTCATCTGCTTCACCCCTGCCTCACCCAAACCTCACTTGCCTCACCCCTTCCTCTCGTGCCTTACCAGTACCTCACATTGCCTCACCTCTACCTCACTCGTCTTACCAATACCTCACCTTACCTCACCTGCTTGATCTTACCTTGCTTCTCCTACTCCTGCCTTACCTGTCCCAGTCCTGCCTCACCCTCTCCACCTTAATCCTGCATTAACCCTGCCTCTACCCCTGCCTCAACCAACACACTGCTGCCTAACTGGCCTCCCCCCTGTCTCAGCCTGGGATGAGAAGGAGGAAGAAGGAATGTGGAGGACAGAAGGAACATGGACAATATAAAAGTAGTTGCACTGCCTCCAAAAGAAATATATGAAATATATATATATATATATATATATATATATATATATATATATAAACACGCAAGAAATAAAAAATGAAAATAAGATACGTAAATAATGATAATCATCATCATCATCATCACAGAATCATGCTCAGCCTTCATTACCATTACATTTTATCCTTTCCATCAGCAGCCATTTACATTCAGATTAAGATGAACCCATGGTGGTGTAGGCCTTAGCTACACATCCAGTTGTCTTTTCAGTACCACGACATCGCTTCCGTTTTCTCTTAATAGCATTATAGACTATTTTATTCACCCTATTTTATTCACCCTTTCTCTCTCTCTCTCTCTCTCTCTCTCTCTCTATGTATGTGTAGAGAGAGAGAGAGAGAGAGAGAGAGGGGATTATGGAAGGAGGGGACAGGTGATAACGGGGGCTGGGGGTAAAATACAAAGTGATACCTCTTAATCTCACTTTCTCTCGACCTCCACACAGGGATTACGAGGAGGAGGAGGAGGAGGAGGGACCTTTGGAATTAGGAGGAGAGGAGAGGTGGGAAATTAGGAATTATAAGGAACAAATGACATAAATGGTTAGTGTGAGAAGAAGCATAAGGAAGAGGAGGAGGACGAGGAGGAGGAGGAGGAGGAAGAGAAGAAGGAAAAAGAAGATGGAGTAGAGAGAGGGGAAGAGGAGGAGGAGGAGGAAAAAGAAGAGGGAACAGAGAGAGAGGAAGAGGAGGACGAAGTGAAGAACAGTATAGATTTTGATGATACTGGTGTAATTACTGAAAAAAAATGAAAGAATAAGAAAAGCAGAAGGAGAAGGGAAGGAAGGATGATGATGATTATGACAATATGGTAGTGATTATAATAATGAAAGGGATGAAGGAAACCAAAAGCAGAAACAGGATCAGAGTGGATGGGATAATGATGATGATGATGATGATGATAATGGTGGTAATGACAAAGATAATGTAATTAATTAAGAGGAAGAGGAGGATAGAGGAAGGCAGGATTGTGATAATGATGATAACATGATGAAGATGAGCAGTAAGAATGATGATGAACAGAGTGGATAATTGCAATAACATTAATGATAAGAATATGAAACGAGAGAGAGAGAGAGAGAGAGAGAGAGAGAGAGAGAGAGAGAGAGAGACCCCAAACAGGCTTGTCTCTAATCCTACTTAAATAGAGAGAGTGAGAGAGTGGTATCCAAGCGTCCTTCCGCCCCTCATAAAATTCCAACACACTCCATCCTTCATACCTTACACGCTACATCCTAACATCCTACACACACTCCGTCCCTAACATCCTACACACACTCCATCCCTAACATCCTTACACACACTCAGGGCCGTCACCAGGGGTTAGATTTTTTGGGGGGTGTAGCCCTGGTGTATGTAGAAGGGGGGGGGGTGAGCGAAGCGAGCCTATGCAGCTGGGGGGTACGGGGGGGCGCTGTAAGCCCCCCCGGAAAATTTTTCGGAAATTGAGCAGCTTTAGGTGAATTTTTGAGGCCTATAGATGAAGAAAAAGTAAAATAAGGTCTCATAGGCTATTAATAAGAAACTTATAGGACACATGAATATTGATAGGCCTAATACCAGGCATCAGTAAACCTTATGATATAATGTGTACAAGGTAACTGTATAAAGCTTTTTTGTAGATAATAGTTTTTCTTCAGTTGCTAGTAGTATGTGGTATCATAACGATTTCTTAGTCTTACCATATTAAATTGATAATTCAAAGAAGCTCTTTATTCAATGTATATATATAGATATAATTGCCAAGATTTATCTTCCATTACCGGTACTGTGATAGGAAAACAAAGCCATTCACAAAAAAACAAAAATTAAAAAATATTATTCTATAACAAGTAACTCCAATTCATAAAGCAATTACATTATAAAACCAATTTGATATAACAAAATTACCAAAAAAAAATGTATTCTATAAAAACTGATATCCTGCCATACAGTGACATAATGCAATGTGGATTTTTTTTTTTTCATTTCACAGCATTACTTATCAGTGAATGTAAACTAAAATTGCAGTTCATTGCTGAGAGAGAGTTTTAGCCTACTTTCCCACTCTGTACGTTTAGGACAATATATTTGCAACAATGAGAAATAGCCTAGGCCTAGCCAATTTAAAAATAAATCAATGAAAAAAAAATCCTGGCCCAAGCTTCATAAAATGACTACTGAAATAGTTTGATATAGGGCTACTTACATGTCTGAATGGGTTCAGCTTTGGGGTTATCTGGGGTTGCTTCTGGCACCTCATTCCCACTAACAGCCACTTTTTCTTGGCACTCATCTGAGTCATCTTTGGAGGTGCGGGTGCGAAAGAATTTCCTTATGTCACCCTGTCCCTGAGGATTTTTAGATGAC
Source organism: Coenobita brevimanus (assembly GCF_032717465.1). Taxonomy (NCBI): domain Eukaryota; kingdom Metazoa; phylum Arthropoda; class Malacostraca; order Decapoda; family Coenobitidae; genus Coenobita; species Coenobita brevimanus. Next base: position 1,257,271 of record NC_137027.1, on the reverse strand, counting down.
CTTTTCATCACCTGAGTGGCTGCTGGCTGATACCCGCAAATGTATTATTGTAGAATAGCCTATAAAAGGGAAATGACATTCAGTTTTGACAGTCGTGTCGACTGAACCAACTAGTACTGCTGACTCTGTATAGAGTATAGGCTAGATCTCATATCTGTGGCTAGCAATATACCGGAACTTAGTAACGTCTATACAGCCACTGAAACCAATACATTCAAATAAAACCGAAAACAACACAGGATTTAGTCACAGTTCACAGACACTTCTCAATGTAAACAAACATTCCGAGTTCCGATACTCTGAACATTCGAATTTGTGAAAAATTGCATAGATCAGATATTTTAGACTGCATAATCCAATTTTAAAGCTCCGTGATTAATATATACCATATTATATATTGTAAATATATACTCAATCTGATAAATGTAATACATTCTTGCATTCTTTGTACAATAAATATATTTCAAAGAAAACCAAGCTAGGAAAAAGTATATGGGAATCTAATATATTATAACCATTATGATTTGAGTCATAGGTTTACGTAAATTGTGAATAACTAATCACATTATATAGCTATAAATAATATTGTATTAAACTAATATGGATGCACGAATAAAAGTGGATTGGCGGTAGGGGGTTGGGGGAAAGCTAGGTGGGTCAATGTCGAGCTGCAAGCATACTATGTAAGCTGGTGATTTTTTATTATTATTATTTTGGGGGGCTGCAATTTTTTTGGGTGCTGAGCCCTTGATTTGGAGGGGGCTAAGCCCCCCCTAGCCCCCCCCTGGTGACGCCATTGCACACACTCCATCCTTAACATCCTACACAAACTCCATACCTAACATCTTTTACACACTCTCCACCCCTAACATCCTACACACACTCCATCCCTAACATCCTACACACACTCCATCCCTAACATCCTACACACACACTCCATCCCTAACATCCTACACACACTCCATCCCTAACATCCTACACACACTCCATCCCTAACATCCTACACACACTCCATCCCTAACATCCTACACACATTAAATCCCTTACATTCTACACACACTTCATCCTGAACATCCTACACACTTTCCGTCCTTAACATCCTACACACACTCCATCCCTAACATCCTACACACATTAAATCCCTTACATTCTACACACACTTCATCCTGAACATCCTACACACATTCCGTCCTTAATATCCTACACACACTCCATCCACATTCTGGACATGATCTTACATACTTTATCATCAATGTCCTACATACACTTCGTCCTTCACATCTTTGTTATATCTCATTTCTTTCCACCCTTCCTAAAGAGTGCTCTCTCTCTCTCTCTCTCTCTCTCTCTCTCTCTCTCTCTCTCTCTCACACACACTACTTACACCCAGAAGAGATTTAAATGTTGAACCTATTCTTTCCCTTTAGACAAGCATTTTTTTTTTTTTTGTAGATAGACCGAGATTGCTGCACTCTTATCGGATACAAAAGCAGCCTTTGCCCAACACCCAGCTGACGTCATCATAAAGATCTGTCGTAAATTCAGTGCTCCGAAAACACTCGCGAACACCAACAACGTCCGAAGAAAGAAACGCTAATTTCATATCAGTCCATATAAGATTCACTGCAGGACCGGACTTTCACCTCGGAGGGAGAGGGATTGTTTTATTTATCCCTTCCTTATGTTGCCCAGAGACGAATCAGGAACGAGTGTTTGTGGGAAAGTTAAAGTGTTGCTGTGGCTGTGATTAAACTTCTCGGAGCCTGTAGTGTCTGCTGCCATTTGAAATCATCTGCCGCTAGCACTCACTCGTAATATCCCCGGCACAGCTTGGATTTCGCACTATTCACGTGATCTTTATATCTTGGAATACAGTACTGTATTCTAAGTGGCATAGGATGCTTAGTTGCACCAGTCCTTTAGCGATTTGTTGCTAATATTACTCCATGACACTGATTTCCATATCATATGCAGTATATCATTTTACTATTGACATAGTTTGCACCAATAACATACAACAGGTTATTGAACTGCTATGTACAGGATAATCTACCATGGAAAAAGTGTTACGAAATCTTCAAAGCAACTTGTAACAACTAGTAGGGTGTTATGCTTAAACCCGAACTAGAGAAGTGGGATGCTGACCCAAAATTCTGACGACATTTCTTGAAGTACTTGACAGTGATGGAATACTCGTATATTTGGCCTTCCTAGATGGTTGGCTGACTTTACATAGTAATCACAGGCGTTCCATACATGACCGTCAAAATTAGGGCTTTGTACCCCACTTTGCGATTTATGGTTAAAAAGTACCACCTTTAGGCTCAGGGTAGACGCTGTCTCCACCTATCCCCCCCCCTCCCCTCCTCTCCCTTTCCTTCTCCCTAGGGCACATCGTGGTGACCCATTTGGGGGAGGTGTTCGTGTCTGATCGCCCCTCCCTTGAAACCATCTGCATTAACCTTTCACATTATCTACCCCATTCCTCCCCTTTCTCTCCGCTACTAACCTACATTTTCCCAGTCTAACCTCCCTCTCTCCCATATCCTTCCCCCAGGGCGCAGTTGAGTTAACCAGCAATGACGTGTGTTCATATCTGACCGCTCATTCCTTGAAACCATTCAAATTAACCTCTCAAATTATTTCCCTGTTTCCCCCTCCCTTCCTTCAACTTTATAAACCCTCCCATTATCTCCTCGTTTTTACTTCCCTCTCTACCCTCTTTCTGCCAAAACTAAGCGGGGATAACCAGTCAGATGTGGTCGTGAAGGACCACTTCTTCCTTGAAATCATCTGCAGTACTCTCACAGATGGTCTCCTGTCCTTCCCTCTCTCCCCGTTTTAACCTTCAGTTCATTCCCAATTTTTACCTCCCTCTCTCTCCCTTTCTCCCACCAGGGCACAGCGGGGTGAACCAACTCGGGGGTGTGTTCGTGTCTGGTCGTCCCCTGCCTGACACCACCCGCCAGAAGATCATCGAGTTGGCACACTCTGGCGCGCGTCCCTGCGACATTTCCAGGATACTCCAGGTCTCCAACGGATGCGTCTCCAAGATACTGGGCAGGTGGGCACCGGGCCGGTAAATATATATACACACTACACATATACATACATGCGCATACATGATTAGATACACACACACACATTAACATACACACACACACACACACACACACACACACACACACACACACACACACACACACACACACACACACACACGCACACACACAAACACACACATAACTCAGACATCATTCAGTGTACATGCCTTTCATAAGCATTGCCTTCATATCCCGTGTATTGTATACGCGTGGGCTGCACATATGTTAGGTGCGCACACCACTCAGCTAAACGTATACATGCTTTCGTTACGCTCGTGCGCGCTCGCACACGCGCGCGAGCCCACGCCCACACACACACACACACACACACACACATTTACATTAGCCACCCCCTACACATATATATGCTTTATATACTGATACTAGTACACATGTAGGGTATTCTGCAAACACATATGTGCATTTATGATCAATAGTTTGTTTTCACATACACGTGAGAACAATGCAATCAGTAATTAGTCGACCTGCATGTGTTAATTAGCCTTCATAATTGTAACAACACAATTATCTTCATAACTTCTCCAATTCCCGTGTCTCTTGTCAAAGGTGTTCAATAATATGCCGATTTTAAGTTTCAAGTTCAGTTCCTTAGCGTTTACATCTCAAGCAGTTGGAAACAAGAGAAAATTTAATATGGGGGGGGACATTTGTAGATACGAAAAAAAAAAAAAATGAAATTCGTATGCGTTTGTCTGACATGCAGTCATAAACACGAGAAAGTTAGCCTCTGAGCATCGTGTATGTATTTTTACCTTCGTCATCGAAGTTGGAAAGGGGTTATGGAATGCCTGTGTCTGTGTCTTTGTCGGTTTGTGTACGAGATACCTCAGAAAACTGTTACTGGATTTCAGTGAAATCTGATGGTTAGGTGGGCCGTGGGTCAAGGAAGAGTTGGTAAGGTTTTTAGGTGGATCCGAATTCGGATGCAGGAATAAATAACATATATTATTTTCGTTGGCTGAGTTACGCGCTTTCTAAGACTGTGTAAAAAGGCAGAATAAGACCTAAGAATTACTGGCTATGTGAGACCCTAAAAATACTCGTCTAGTAGGAAAGAGGAATTATAGCAGTAAATCATAAATTCTATTGACACTCCCGGAGGTATTCGCGCTCTGAGTGTTTTCTAGTTACCTCCGCCAAGGAGGTTATGTTTTCACCCCTGTCCGTTTGTTTGTTTACTGGTTGGTTTGTGAGCAGGTGACACAAAAACTACTGGACGGATTTCCACGAAACTTGGTAGAAGAATGGGCCTTGGCCCTGAATAGACGCATTTAAATTTTGGTGTGAGTCCGGGTAAAGGTGCGGATCCAGTTTTTTTTTTTTTTTTTTTTTTTACTTTAACATTGCTAGATAGAGCGTTTTTCTACATTTTCGTAAATTTTTCAGTGAACATTGCATGGATCTTGATTTAAAAAGTCAGGCATATTTAGGATGTTGGTATCTACGAATGTGTACAATTTGGCGCTGATCCATATAAAATTCCGGATCTAGCGGATTTAAATATGCTTTTATAGGAAGGGAGTCTTTTTCCAGCTGCATGTTAGGCCTTGGCGGAGGTATGCGCCCTACTGAGTGCCATTCTAGTTTTCTTATGCATTTATACTCCTTGTACACCAAAAAATACACAAGCTGAAATATGTAGGAACATACTGTACGTACATAAACAGTTTTATTCTCTCCTGTTGTATTAATTTGATAACTAGGAGATTCAGTAAACAGTCATGTATTAATGATAGTAATCATGTTTGTATTGTACTGTAATAGTGAATGAACTGTTAGTAGTATTCAGTTTAGTTGGTTCTGTAGATATTCTCCATGCTCCCTTCGTCAACATTTTCCTCCCTTCTCCCCCACATTCTCTCTCTCTCTCTCTCTCTCTCTCTCTCTCTCTCTCTCTCTCATGGGGGAAGGGAGGACTTGAGGAGGGAAGGAGGTTTCGAAGAAAATCGGAGGAGATGGGAAGTGAGGATTTGGTTGGAGAGGAAGGGTGAGTATATATATATATATACATATATATACTCACCCTTCCTCTCCAACCATATCCTCACTTCCCATCTCCGATTTTCTTCGAAACTTCCTTTCCTCCTCAAGTTCTCCCTTCCCCCTCCTCATTTTCTTTTTTGCCATACATTTAGTTTCACATGCTCTCACTCTCCTTTCCTTTCCAACTTCCCCTCCCTCTACTTTCCGTTTTCCTCAATTCCCCCTTCTTTTCCACTAGTCCCCGCCTCTCTGCTTCTCTCGTTGTCCAACATCCAATCTCATTTCCCACTCCAACCTCCCCCTCCCATTGCCACCCACTAACCCCCACCACGGCCTCCACAGGTACTACGAGACTGGCTCCATTCGGCCACGTGCCATCGGTGGTTCGAAGCCCCGGGTTGCCACGGCCGAGGTGGTGGCCAGGATAGCGCAGTTCAAGCGGGAGTGTCCTTCCATCTTCGCGTGGGAGATACGGGATCGACTCCTGTCCGAGGGCGTCTGTTCCGCTGACAATATTCCTAGTGTGAGTATTGAGATTTTTTTTTATTAGTATTCTGCTTCTTTCGGTATTTTTTCTTCTCTCTTTTCTTTTCTTTCTTTTTTTTTGCTGTGTGAGGGGCCATTCTATTTCTTTCCTCTTGAAGGGTGACTGTTGTAAATATTCATCGTGTGAGCAGTGGAATTATTACCATTTTATTCAATTGAGTGTGTCTGTTGCTTGAGAAGTATTTCCCTTTTTTCTCGCTTGTCTTGTTTTTTTTCTGCTTTTAATTCTTCCCGAGGGCGTTTCTTCGGCTGATAAATATTTCTAATGAAAGTATTTGAGTTTGCTTTAATATTTTTCTGTAGTTTGAGAAGTACTATTCTACTGTCGGAGGGGTATCGTTCACTTTTAGTCCTCTTCCATCTTCGTCCGGGAAACACACTATCGCCTGCTGTCTGTTTGGTTGATAATGTACTATTCCTTTTGTGTGTATTTACTTTCATTTTGTTGTGTTTTCTGGTGTGTGTGTGTGTGTGTGTGTGTGTGTGTGTGTGTGTGTGTGTGTGTGTGTGTGTGTGTGTGTGTGTGTGTGTGTGTGTATTTTCATTATGTGATGTTTTCTGCTGTGTGTATTTATTTTTGTTCTGGTGTGTGTGTGTGTGTGTGTGTGTGTGTGTGTGTGTGTGTGTGTGTGTGTGTGTGTGTGTGTGTGTGTGTGTGTGTGTGTGTGTGTGTTTTCGTTATGTGATGTTTTCTGCTGTGTGTATTTATTTTTGTTCTGGTGTGTGTGTGTGTGTGTGTGTGTGTGTGTGTGTGTGTGTATTTTCATTATGTGATGTTTTCTGCTGTGTGTAATTATTTTTGTTCTGGTGTGTGTGTGTGTGTGTGTGTGTGTGTGTGTGTGTGTGTGTGTGTGTGTGTGTGTGTATTTTCTTTATGTTATGTTTTCTGCTGTGTGTATTTATTTTTGTTCTGGTGTGTTTTCTGCTGTGTGTGTGTGTGTGTGTGTGTGTGTGTGTGTGTGTGTGTGTGTGTGTGTGTGTGTGTTTCATCCTGGAATATTTTCTATTTTTCCTAATTTTCAGTTAGCCTACTGTTCTTTAGGGTTTTTATTCGCCTCATAATGCTTCAGATGTAAGTACTAGATTTTTTTCTGAGTTTGTCTGCTCGTACATATTGTTACCCGCCGGTGGGGCTCGGGGACGGGTATCGTTTTCACTCGGTTTGTCTGTCTGTTTGTTTGTCTGTCTGTCTGTTATCAACTTTACGCGAAAGCTATTGGTGGGATTTTGACTTAAATTACAGGGATGATGGCCTATGACCTGATCATCTGATTAAAATTTGGGCCAAACTGGACCAATTCCCAGGCTGTAGGCCCAAAAAATGTATTAAAAAAAAAAAAAAAAGGGGGGGGACGGGTAAAAATCGTTTCTTCGACCAACTCCTTTCAGATTTGTCATATCGACGTGAAACCAAAGCCTTACGGTGCATCTTTCAATCTGCATCCTATAACATGCCGCATTACATCCGAGGGTCACCCCTAGTTAGCGGGAGGGAGGTCAATGTCAGGTTCCTCGAGCCTAAAATATCAAATGGGCATAAAATCGTCAAGTTTCACCCGATTTACTCCAAATTTGATATGTGATATCTTTGACTAGTTATATCGTGTTGTGTTTATACGTCAGCACTAAAACGACTCCCGGGGGCGGGTTTGCTGCGCCTTGGCACCGCTTCTTGTTTATCTGTCTGTTGTATGCGAGGCAATTCCACTTTACCCTTTTTTATAATAGGTGGTTGTTTGGGGGCATTTTCTTATTTAATGGGTTATGTGCTAGTATTTCATAATGTCTTGTCTTCGCATGGAAGATATCAGCTCGCCTCTTGAATGTGCTGTACACGTGTGTTTGGCTGTTAATATTTTCACCATCTATTCACTTGACATAATGCTATATTTAGATGACTTTGCGTCTGGTGAATATGGTTTCGTGTAGTCCAGGAAACCATTTATTAGGTTAGATGGTGACCATATAATCAGTTAGGAGTCTGGTGGTTCAGTGGGTTAAGGCGCTCCGACCGGATGTTCCAAAAAGGTTTTATATCCAGTGGGTGGTAGAAAATTATTGTTCATATATGCCATTCAGGGACAGGCAACTGTCATTCTCCTTAATTGTCTCAGGTAGCCTAGCCCCCTGCTCTCTATGCTCATGAGGGAGGAATCCTGAAATGAATGGATTTTGAATTTGGTTCTCTGTTATCTTGTTTTTGCTCTTTCTTGGAGGGAGCAATTTGCAGGCTCCTGGCCTTTGGTTCCTTCTTTGCTTTAAAAAAAATAAATAAAGGAAAAGCTGATAGACAGATAGGAAGTATATATGGGGACACGCACCATAGTTTCTCGATACAGTGCTATCTTCAGGTAATTCTACCCTGAGATGCAAACTAAAAGAGCGAGAGGCTGTTGAAGGATGGATGAGAGTCGCGTGGTTGGAAGAAGAGATTGTCCAAGAGTTGTATACTGAAGAAGAGAAGGATGAACTAGAATAACATGATTAGAAGTGTTGGAGGAAGTTGATGGCTGGAAGAGGAGGAAGGGGCTGAGCAAGAGATAGTTAGTGATAAAGGGGTTTTGTACGACTGGGAGGGCTAGAACGAGAATGGGCAGACCAGGATTTGGTGAATGATAAGGGATGGTGTGAAATTTGAACGCCTGGAACAAGAGAAAAGCCAAGAGTTAGAGGATCCACCATTTTCTCCGCTGTCATTCCTTTCCCTACCCTGCTCTCCTCCCTTCTCCACTTTTCCCTCCTCCCCTACCCCTCCTTCACCCTTCCTCCTCCTTACAAGTTCCCTCTCCCATTCATTTCCTCCCTAACACCTACACTCCCTTCCCTCCCCCGCCATCATTCCATATTCTGCCTCTCTCACTCATATCCCCATCATCCCCATCTCTGCTCTTGCACCCATCTCCAGCCCTCATTTCCCATCCCCTACTCCCCTCCCCTCCCCCACTCTCCCTTCTCCCCTTATTCAATTCTGTCCTCTTCTTCCCTCTTCTCTCTCCTCCCTTCGCCCCCACCTCATGTCCCCCCTCTCCCTCACCCATCCCTAAACCCTTCCCCACTCTGCCCGTCCCCTTCCTCCACCTTTTTCATGCACCTCAACCCCCTCCCCCTACCTCCTCTTTCTCGCCCTCCTCTTCCCCCTCCCCTTCCAAACCACAGCCATTTCCTTCTCTTTCTTAGCTTCCCCTTCCCCCCCTCCCTCCCCTCCATTCCAGTTCTTCTCCCCTTCCCACTCATACTTACGTACACACACACACACACACACACACACAGAGCTCTCTCTCTCTCTCTCTCTCTCTCTCTCTCTCTCTCTCTCTCTCTCTCTCTCTCTCTCTCTCTCTCTCTCTCTCTCTCTCTCTCTCTCTCTCTGCCACCCTGCTCTTTATCCTCCCCAATCAACCCAACTCTCCCCCTCCCTATCCCCCTCCCCTCCCCTCCCAACTTTTCTCTCATTCCCCCTCCTCCTCATTGTCCCCCTCATCCCTGCCCTCCTTCCATCCCCAGTTCACTCCTCCCCCTCTCTAAGGCTCCCTCTCCCTCCTCATGCCTTCTCCCTCCTCATACTCCTTTTCTTCCCTTCTGTTCTTCCTCCCCTTTTTCCTCCCCCTCCTCATTGTCTCCCCGTCCCCTCCCCAACCTCTCCCCTTTCCCTCCCCATTCTCTCCCCTCCCCCTCCCCATTCTCTCCCCTCCCCCTCCCCATTCTCTCCCCTCCCCCTCCACATTTCTTATAAGCGTAGAAAGTGTGTCCTATTTCCCTGTAATTCTACCCAGTCGCTACGCCGGTGTGTGTGTGTGTGTGTGTGTGTGTGTGTGTGTGTGTGTGTGTGTGTGTGTGTGTGTGTGTGTGGAACAATTGATTAGTTGTGTGCTTAGGTAGTATATATATATATATATATATATATATATATATATATATATATATATATATATATATATATGTGTGTGTGTGTGTGTGTGTGTGTGTGTGTGTGTGTGTGTGTGTGTGTGTGTGTGTGTGTGTGTATTTGAGAGAGAGAGAGAGAGAGAGAGAGAGATCCTTATCTTAATGAAGAGATAAGGACGGTGGGGAGGGAGGGAGGCATGGTGTCAGGTTTCGAGGGAGGGAGAGAGGGTGAGAGAGAGAGGGAGGGAGAAGAGATGGAGAGATCGAAGAGAGAGAGAGAGAGAGAGAGAGAGAGAGTACAAAGGACACAAAGCAAGTGTTCTATTGGTTCACTGAGGCAGTATGTAGTAAGGATGGCTGTAGTTATGTAATTTCCGAGTAAGGACCGTATTTTTGGTGGCATAGGAGTTTTCGGGGGCACTTTTTCATTAGTGATTGGTTTTTCACATTCCGCCTTAATCCCTTCAGTCCCATGACGTATATTTCATTCCACTCAGGCTATTGCTGGACGATTTTATTCAGTGATTTGATTCAACTGTGGTAGCGAAGGGATTAACCAAGACCTATCGAATCTCCACAGCTAAACAGATCTCTTCCAGGGTGAGTAAATCGTCTGAAGATAGCAAGAATAAAAAATGAAATGACGACAGCTGGGTTAACGCTCTTATTTTTTTCATTTATATATTTCTAGTATGGACATAGTTTGCCCAAGTACCATGCAAGACCAGAATTGAAATATGATGTGGAAAATAAGTCGCTGAGAAATTCATGAAGTTCATGAAGTCTCCGATGCCACATGGAATTCGACCCTAAGAGAAATATTGCAAAACATTCATTATTTTCTCAAACTGAAGTAAGTAGCTGAGAAATGAGAAGAATCCACGCACTGTATAGATAGATTATCAAAGAGATTGGACAGGGAAGAGTGACTGGAAAATTCACTCTTTGGTTTCCTTTCTTTCCTTCCTTCCTTCTTCTTTTGTTGGGGGGTTGGGGGGCTGGGGGGATGGGTAAAGGACGCTAATAACTACTGAATAGCGGCATTGTCCTGTGTTTATTTCTTCCCTCGTCTGCGTGGGAGAAAACAAATAACCAGTTACGATAAAGTAATTTGTCGATTGGTCTGGCGTGAACTTATGTGTGGATTTAAGGTTCAGTGGTTCGATCGCCCCCCGAGACGGCTCTTCATAGGTTCGAATCCCACGTGGTGACTGGATGCTCTTCAATATCGTCATGCCACCAAGGGAAGTAACCTGGTCATCTACTCTGTGCAGTAACATGATAACTTAACCTCGGACCCTCACACTTTAGAGGAGGCAAAATCGAACTGCCTCTAACCCTGATCCAAACTACATTTAATGACTGCATTGTAGTTCAGCGTATCACTGGCCATGTATATCCGGGTACACAACTATATTAACCTTTAATAAATTTATGTTTATTTCATTCTCTTTGTCACTAAATGCTTATTATTCAAAATTGTGGTGATCTGTTGTAATAAAAGGTTAAAACGAAGTGTTTTGCTTACTCTGAGAACTCTTGCCAACAATATTTCTCTTTCACTTTGGTGATGAGTTTTATCATATTCTTGAAACTATCAGATGATTTTATTCAGTTTAAGAGAGACTATTTGAACTGGAGGGGTTAGATGTAAGATTTATCAAGCCCTACGCTACATGACGGCTCTTTTAGCAGGATAAGGTCCTTTAGAGGCAAACAGAATAAACTGAAAGAAGATTCAAGAAGACTAAGCTCTATATCATTATCAGTCCATATGAAGTCCACTGCGGCACCAGACCTTCTGCTCGGGGGGCAGGGGGAGTGACAGTCGGAACTTACCTCAAGTTGGCCAGTTACGTATCGGGAAGCTGTGTCTGTAGTGAGACCAGTGCACATGAATTTTACTGTGAAGCATTTATTAACTGCCAGTATGCTGATGAGTTATGCTTACCGGTACTTAATTTTTTAGATCTCGTAGGCTGCGCTGTTGTATGTTAACCATCGAACGACGGCAGCAATCTTAGTTAAATTACTTTCACCTTAATTTGGCCTAGATTTTCGCTTTTTTGCAGCTTAATTCACATAGATTAGTGACAAAAAAAAAAGAAAAAAAAAAGACAAAGCTACGGCTCTACATCTCCGTAGCCCCTTTTAGAGTCTAGCACCACACTTAAGTCTCACTGTCTTGTTACAGCTCGACACTCAAGTTGCAAATATGGCGAATTTATACCAAGTTAAAGTGAAAAGATTATAATGTATTCTTGCTCCTGCTAGACGGTTTTATTCAGCTTAGTAGTGTCGTATCGTCGCCTTTTAGGGCTAAGCAGATCCAGTTCTTGTAAATATTTGTCACCTGGTTTGTTTCTTACTCTGGGTATCATTTTAGTCACCCTTCACTGCACTCTCTCCAGTTTCACAATTTATTCTTACTCATATTTGTACTACGGTGACCAGCACTTAACGCAGTTCTCCGAAATCTGGTATTCTATACATAAATAACACGAAAAATGAATACATAAACAGATACAAACATAAATACATTGACACGTGGAGAATAAATAGATGAGTATATTCATTGTGTTTATATATATATATATATATATATATATATATATATATATATATATATATATATATATATATATATATACTTATTTATATTTAGCCTTCATATATATATAACAGTTGAAAGCACACGTAAGTAGACTGAGATGAAGAATTAAGTGCAAATTAATCAGTTGATAGGGAAAGGTGATAAACAAGAGGAAAAAACTCTGATAAATGAAAGTCCCATGCCTGTGTAGATACCCAGACATATTAGAAAAAAAATAATGAAAAAAATAGTGTCGAGGATTTATCTGCTTGGCCGAGCATTATCCCTTTACCGCGAGGGTCTGAGGCGGGGGTTGGGGGTTGGGGAAGGAGAGTGAGGGACGTAAGGGTGAAGGTTGGGGCAATGGAAAGGGAGGAGAGAAAAGGGAGGGATGAGAAGTTGTGAGTGGAGGGGAGTAAGATCAGAGTTGGAGAAGAAAGGAAATAGGAGAGACGAGGCGAGGACGAGAGAAGGAAGAGGAATTGTTAAGGATCGGAGCAGGGCAGAACAGGACAACAGAAGGATATTGAGAAAGAGAAGGAAGGGGACAGGAAGGAGTAAGAGGGGAGTACAGAGGGAAGAGAGGAAGTTAACTGAGAAAAGGAAGAAGTAAGGAGTACACAGGATATATAGATAGATAGATAGATAGATATAGATATAGATAGATAGATAGATAGGTAGACAGATAGATAGTTTAGATAGATACGGTAGGTAGGTAGATAGATATATTGATACGTAGATAGACAGGCAGATAGATATATTGACAGGTAGATACATATATAGATAGATAAATGGACAGATAGATACCGTAGATAGATAGCTAGAAAGATATGACTGTATATGTGCATGTATGTATGTAACAGGAAGCACATGGCCCCGTAACGAGGTTATCTGGGCTAAACTGGAAAAGAGGAAGTCTTTTTCCTGTCCACCACTCTATCCGGTACGGCAGCCGGCAGGAAAAAGAATAAAACTGCCCTGATCCTCGAGAAAGGTAGTTACTGTATTTATAAAGAAGGAAAAAGTACCATGATTTCTTTCTTTAGTTCCGACCCCTCCCCCTCAAATATATATATATATGTGTGTGTGTGTGTGTGTGTGTGTGTGTGTGTGTGTGTGTGTGTGTGTGTGTGTGTGTGTGTAATGTTGTCCCAGTTAATACAGTATACATGTTTCAGTCATCGGTATATAGGTAAATATGGAATATATGTATATTACTAAGTTTTGCACGGAGATAATTGGTTCTCCATCTGTATTTTCAAAGCATATATTAAAAGCATTTGCGACTGCTTCTTTGTAACTAGTTCTAGTGTTCCATTCACGATTCTTAAAATAACTATTTCCAGTAGTTATGTTCGCTTCGTATCCTTGAGCTTCATCCCATCACTTCTGGCTCTTACGGTATCTATATATCGAATCCATTTTGGTCATTGGCGTCATCGGTATTGCATAAAATATAATTAACTTGATATACAACTCCTTTAGGCGTCTGTTATGTCCTTAAAAAAAAAAAACGAGATCTCCACGTAACCTGAACTTTGATAAGTAAAACAGATTTTGGAATGTCTTCTGAAATTAGGAAAGGAGGAAGGGAAAAGGGAAGGAATGTATCAAACAAGGGGAGGAAGAGGGAGGGAGGAGGGGGAAGGGAGGGGGACGCACAAGTGGGCAGACAAAGTGGGAGGAAGGAGTGTGGGGCGGGCAGGTAGGAATATGTAGGGAGAGGGAGGGAGAGGGAGGGAACAGGTAGGTAAAAGAAGAGGGAAGGAGGGAAAGAGGAAAGGGGGAAGGAAGAGAAGGAGGGAAGGAGGGAAAGAGGAAAGGTGGAAGGAAGAGAAGGAGGGAAGGAGGGAAAGAGGAAAGGTGTAAGGAAGAGAAGGAGGCAAAGAGGAAAAGTGGAAGGAAGAGAAGGAGGGAAGGAGGGAAAGAGGAAAGGTGGAAGGAAGAGAAGGAGGGAAGGAGGGAAAGAGGAAAGGTGGAAGGAAGAGAAGGAGGGAAGGAGGGAGAGGAATGTCTTAGGAGAAGGAAAGAAGGTACCTGATAATGACAGGAAAACAGATGAGACTGAAAAATATGGATGACAGAAAAAGCGTAAAGAAAGCAGGAAAAAAATAAATGCGGACTGAATAAGAAAGATTAGATAAGTCTTTAGCTGACAGAATGGAGGCAGGAGAAGATTAGTTCAATATGGAGGAAAGAGGGAGGGAAGGAAAACAGAAGAGAGGGAAGGAAGGAGGGAGTTAGGAACGTGGAAAGAAAGGAAAGAAGGAAGAAAATGAGGAAGTAAATAAAGAATGAACAGACTTAAGAATGGGAGACATAAAGAAGGAAAAAATGGAAGGCGGGAATAAAGAGAGGAAAGAGAAGAGAGAAATAAGAGACAGAGAAAAAAGTGAGGGAGGAAAAATGAAGGAAGGAGGAAGGCAGACGATCAGGTTACTTGAAGGACTAAAACAGGCATCTCAAGAATTCTGCCTTTTTCTAACGTAAAATTAAGGATAAGACTTTTTTACATTAATTTTTCTTATGATCATATTTTCTCTTATGCATATAGAGGTTTTGTCCTTTTGCTGTTTGTCTGTATGGTTGTGGATATAGTTATGCTGGTTGTGGTAGTTGTGGTAGTTGTAGATTTGGTGACGGTTGTTGTGGTTGTGGTAGCTGTGGTGGTGGTGTTGGTGGTTGTGGTATTGGTGGTTGTGATGGGTGCTTGGTAATGATAGGTTTGGTAGTAAATGTGGTTGTTGTGGTTGTGGTGTTAGGTGAGGTTGTGGTACTCGCGGTGGTGGTTGTAGTTGTGATGTTAGGTGTAGTTGTGGTGGCTGTGGTGGTGGGTAAGGATGAGGAGGTTGTCATGATGGGATGATGGTGGTAGTTGTGGTGGTAAAATGATTGTGGTAGCTAGTGGAGGTGGTTTTAAATGTGGTAGAAGTAGTGGAAGTAGTCTGATAGTAGCTGAGAGAGAGAGAGAGAGAGAGAGAGAGTAGTGGAATTAGTCTGAGAGTTGTTGAGAGAGAGAGAGAGGGGGGGGGAGGCAGTGGAAATAGTGTGATAGTTATTGAGAGAGAGAGACAGACAGACAGAGACAAGACAGAGAGAGAGACAGAGAGAGAGAGAGAGAGAGAGAGAGAGAGAGAGAGAGAGAGAGAGAGCAGGCTGATCTAATTACAAATACAGATACTTCTTGACGATAACATAAAAGCAAAAACTTTGACCATCGCTCTCTCCCCACCCACCAGTACTTCAGGGTTACAAAGAAAATACAGTTTTTCGTTGTCTTGTAGTTTTTTCGTCATAGCTGTATTACAGAACAAACTAATGCTATGATTCTGTATCCTGACAGTTCTAACGCTCTCTTCTACGCTTAGTCTCTTAAGTCTAGAATACTCCCTA
Source organism: Coenobita brevimanus (assembly GCF_032717465.1). Classification (NCBI taxonomy): domain Eukaryota; kingdom Metazoa; phylum Arthropoda; class Malacostraca; order Decapoda; family Coenobitidae; genus Coenobita; species Coenobita brevimanus. The sequence goes on along the minus strand of NC_137027.1, from coordinate 1,241,749 downwards.
ACACTTCTTCCTTAGCGATTTATTCTTTGGATATGGCTGGTCAGTATACTTTTGTAGGTTATTTATGCGTATTATGGCGATATTATGATGATTTAAGTAACACAGAACATGACGGCAAGGTATAATAAGCAGAATAAATCGCTTAGGAAAAGGTGATAGGGAGCGTCCTTAACCGACGAGAATACGGGCCTGGACGAGAATATTAATTAAAGTGGACTGGTAATAATGGGAATGAGAAATATCCTTAACCATCACTAGTTTATAAAGTGAAGAAATTGATTTAATATATATTAAGCTTGTCAGGCTTCTTTGACTCCAATTGTTTGAAAATAGCAAAGAAAATAATAATAATAATAATAATAATAATAATAATAATAATGATAATAATAATGATAATAATAATAAAATACACTCTAGTTATGAAAGAAAGAGTGAAGGGATTGACAGTAAAAGTGGAACAGAGTGTAAAGTGTATAGAGGACTCAGAAGGTATACAGAATTATAGCTATTATGAGAGAGAGAGAGAGAGAGAGAGATTTGGGTGGGGTTGGGAAACAGGAAGATAAGGACGAGGGAATGAAGGGAGGGGATAAGAGGGTGAGGAAGACTGAGGGAAAGGTGGATAGTATGGGGGAACAGGGAGGAGAAAGGGATGAAAAGAGAGAAAGGGAGAGTAAGAGGAAGGAAGGGAGAGGAAAAGCAAGGAAGGGGGAATAGGAGAGGGGAGGGAGAACGGAGGATAAGGGAAAAGAAAGAGGAAATGAGGAGAGAAGAGAAGAGGGAAAAGAAAGAGGAAATGAGGAGAGAAGAGAAGAGAGAAAAGAGAGAAAGAGAGGAAGAAGAGAGAGGAACGTTGTGAGAAGGGAGGGGGGAAAATGGAAAGAGGAGAGGAAGCCAAAGTTGAAAGACGAAAGGAAAGAGTGGAAGAAATGAATAAATATGGGAGAGGGAAAGACGAAGGGAGGAGAAGGAGGGAAGGAGTGAGTGAGAGGAAAGAGAGGAGGTGTGGAAGGTGGAGAAAGGTGAAGGGGAGGGTAAGGGATGGGTGAGGAAATGGAAGGTAGGAAGGAAGGGAGAGACAGTGAATGAGAAAGGGCATGTCAGGTAAGGAAGGAGATGAAAGAGAGAGAGAGAGAGAGAGATGATGATGATGATGATGATGATGATAAGGAGGGGAAGGGAGGGGAAAGGGCTGGATAAGGGAGTGGATGAAGGGAGAGGGGGTGGGAGACATCGAAATGGTGAGGTAAAAGGTGAGGGAGAAAGGGTGAGGGGTGAAAGGGTGAGAGGTGTGAGGCGGAGAGTGTGCCCATATCCGTACATGTTGTTTAATGGGGAGATGAACAGTGTGAGCCGAATCAGAATATTCTTCAGGTGTGAATAGGAAGGTAAAAATAAAATGAAGTTCGTGGTGAAGGAGAGAGTGGTGGAAGGGAGGTGAGGGAGGAAGGGAAAGGAAGGTGCGAGGGAAGGAGAGGTGAGTAAGGGAGGGAGAGATGGAAGAGGGTAGAGGAGTGGGTGAGGAGTAAAAGAGCAAAACTGGGAGTATGTAAGGGAGAGAGGGTGAGGGGTGAAGGAGAGAGTTGTAAAGTGGGGGAGAGAGGGAGGGAGGGGGAGCACTGAGGGATGAAAGTGGGCGGGTTGAAGGGGGTGAGGGGGGTGTAAGGGGAGTATGGGAGGGAGGGATGAGGGGTGAAGGAAGGACTGTTGAAGGGTGTGAAAGGTGAGGGAGAAGAAAAGGATGAGACGTGAAGGAGAGAATGTTGAAGGATGTGAGAGGTGTAGGAGGGGAAGTGGATGAGGGAGGGGTAGAGGGTGATGGGTGAAAGAGGGAGAGCTAAGGGGGGTGTGGGAGGGAGGGTGTAGGAGGGGTGAGGGGGGAGTAGCAACATGGCGGGTGGCTACCATTGTTCTTTTGACACTTGGTAATATGAGGCACTGTGTAACCTGACTCTCCCTCACCCCTTACCACCCCACACACCTCTCTCGCGCTTACCTCCCCTCACCCCTCACCCCATCCTTACCTCCCCTCACCCCTCATCACCCCGTCCTTACCTCCTCTCATCCCTTACCACCTCACTTCCCTCTTTTACTCCTTCGTCACCCTTCCTCTTTCCCTAACTTCCTCTCCTCCCTTTTTCCCCTCACCCCCTCTCTTACTTCTCTCTTACCCCCCTCATCACCCCTCTCTCTCTCTCTCTTCCTTCCCTCTCTCTTTCCCTGACTCCCCTCCCTTACCTCCCTACTTCTTAATTTCTCCCCTCATCATTTAATCATTCTCCTTTCTACTTAATCCCTAATTCTACTTAACTACTTCCTTCTCTATTTAACTACTTCCCTCTTTACTTAACTACCTCCTTCTCTACTGAACCACTTCCCTCTCTACTTAACTACTTCTTCTCTACTTAACTACTTCCCTCTCTACTTAACTATTTCCCTCTCTACTCAACTACTTTCCTCTCTACGTAACTACTTCCCACCCTACTTAACTACCTCCCTCTCTGCACATCTACTTCCCTTACTGCCTAATCACTTCCATTACTCATTATTCTCCTATTTACTTCCTCTTTACTTAATGACTCCTCTCGCTCTTTACAATTTTCCCTTGTAAAATCACATTAAGCTTAGGAAGCCTTTTTTAAACATATTTTTTTGTTGCATCCAGTGTATTAATTTCCACTCAGCTTAGGAGAGGCCCATCGTACTAAACAGATTAAACCCTTTCTCACTTTTTCCTGCCGGCATTTGGTGGGTGGATTGGTGAGTGAGAGAGAAGTTTGTTATTAAGTCCTTGAATCCGTTGACGTTATTTTATTTTATTCTTTCTACATCTGGAAGACTTTATTCACCTTACGATATGCTTCTTCAAGGGATTAATAAAAACTACATCCAACTTCCGCCCGAAAACCGTATCGTAAACAAAACAAAATCGTCTGGAGATAGCAAGAATTAGAAACCGAAAGACGTTATCGTGATGAAAAGGTTAACTAAAGTCTTCTGTTTTTATGGAGCAGGTATCAGAGTAATATCCTGGCGGTGTCTGCAAATCTGGGAGTAATGAAGCGATAATATGGACAGACAGATGTGAAAAGCCGTGTGTGGGATACAGAATATTGGATGTAGAGATTAATAATGTTAAGAATAGAACGCTGCCCTTCTGAGTATATCTCCTATATGTAATGGTAACTCTCTCTCTCTCTCTCTCTCTCTCTCTTCCCTAAACCCAACCACATTCCTTTCTCTCCTTTTATCCCTCCTGCCTACCTACCTATGTACCATCCTGCCTACCTGCCCATCTACCTACCTACCTACCTGTCTGTCTACTTACCTACATATCCATCTCTCTACCTACCTGTCTGTCTGTCTACCTACCTACCTACCTACTTACTTTCCAACCAATCAGCCTACTTACATATTTATTTAGCAGTCTACCTTCCTACTCACCTGTCACTTACCTACCTACCGACCTCTCTCATATCTCTACATCTTATCAATTTTCATTATTACAGTTTCCCGTTTAGAACTCAATTTTCATTTTTCTATGGATTAGGACTTATGTCTGTCTATTTGCCTGTCTATCTATCGTCAGTTGTCCTTTAAACTTGCAATGAATTAAAGTCTTTTTTTATCTTCCTTCTCTCCCACCTTCATTTTCATCTCTCTCTCTCTCTCTCTCTCTCTCTCTCTCTCTCAGCCCGGCCTCCTCGGAATTCCTAATCAATTTATCTCCACACTTAACCCGTAAATATTGGTGTTGTCAGAGTCGCTTTGTCTCACTCTGCTCATCCACTTGTCTCAACCAACCCCGGGCTTACTCTGATCTCCCAAAGCGGGCTGGACCAATCAGAGGCTTTGTTTACATCGCCGGGTAAGGAGAGAGCCAATTAGGTGTCAGCAACTCCCTTCTTGTGGTTCCCTCGGCCAATGGGACACCAGATACTATATTTATAAATTTTCTGGAGTGCCCGTTGAGTTAGATATCTTTTTCTGTTTTTTTATTTTCTTTTTGCTTGCTATTTCCTGACGATTTTATTCAGCTGAGGTTAAGACTCTTTGAACTGAAGGTGTTGGATGCAGCGTTAGATCTTTTATAATTCGAAAAACTCTCCTAAATCGAACTAAATCCCGTCTGGCAGCGATAGAAAAAAATTACGTCATCAGGATTCAAGGGGTTGGGTCGTATTTTAAAGTAGGATGGAAAGATTCGTGGCAGCCCCCTTTTTAGTGATTTATTTTGCATATTATACTCTTGGGTGCTATTTACATCAGTTTAATATCGACATAAACTGCATCAACAGCATGGGATGATAATAAGAGTTAATGTCCATAATGAATCGCAGAGAAAGACGCGTTACGAGATCTTCACAGTCACTGAGAACTCGACCTTCAGTTGTGTGTGTAATATTTTCATGCTTTTCTCCTCACTCATACAGATGCCATGCTCTTTTGTTTCCACCCCTTGTCCCCGTTCACCCAGCAGGACAATGCGGGACCTGCATAGAATACTGATGGTTGTTTCCTCTTGTTCTAGGGGAAGATTAGTGCTTAGAAAAAACGAATTATTTGTTTTAATGATCATCGTGTAATGAAAAGACATTAATTCCAAGCACTTTCATTCATGCCATAACTAGCTAAAGCGAATACTACTTCATTTACAAAGATAACATTATTTTTATTTTGTTGTTGCTACGCTCACTGGTTTTTATTCAGCGTAGATGAGACTTCTCGAAATGCGGAGGCAACCTACAGCCTTCATTTACTCCTTCACTACACCACGTATCACCCACTGGGGAGGAGGGGGGAGCAGAATACTTCCCTAGTACCTCCTCTTGTCGTATGAGGCAACTAAAATGAGCCCTTATGTCTCCAGTCTTTCCTTACTCTCCTTCGCTTCTCTTCTGTCCTACCTCTCGTCTCGATATTTCCGTGCTTCTTCAGGCCTTTCTTCCCTTTGCTCCTGTCAGGTTGGATACTTGGTTTCATGACATGAATAGTTTAAGGACTTCCCACTGACGTTGACCCTTCCTCTATTCCTGGGTCAAAAACTTTCAACCACCTGACCATTTGTCACTTCATCGTCATGCTACTTCAATACCAAGACCACTTCTACACCAAGACCATTTCAACACCAAGACCACTTCATAACCAAGACCATTTCAGTGCCAAGACCACTTCTACACCAAGATCATTTCTACTCCAAGACCACTTCTACACCAAGACCACTTCTACACCAAGATCACTTCTACACCAAGACCACTTGTACATCTCTTTTCCCTCTTTTGTTCCATTGCTAGTCGTATATCTTTGTCCTAAATTAACGCCATATGGTCTTTGATACCTGGAGCTAGGAGTCCATAATTCCAATCACTTCAAACAGGTATCCTCAGAGCTGAAACAAAAAAAAATCGTCTGAATAATACAAGAGTACACTAGAAAACACGTCTGAGTACTGAAGGGGTTAAAGATAAAAATATTACTAAGCGTCAGTAGTTTTTATTAGATTTAAGTACATGGAGTTTTTTTTTTTTTCTTTAGTCCAGGAAATTGGCTAAGATCCTTGACAGATACGAACCCACAACCTCAAGGTCTTCTTCTCGTCAACTTAGCCCTTCAATCCTGTGACATATTTCATTATTTTATTCGTGCTATTTAAGGAGGGTTTTATTCAGCTTCGTAAGGGTCTCTTGTTCTGGAGGGGTTCATGGAGGCTGTACCTATCCCCGCCAGTTCCAGAAGCATCCCCTGAGCTTAATAAAATCGCCGGGAAGCAGTAAAAGAACACACACACACACACACACACACACACACACACACACACACACACACACACACACACATACACACACACATTATATCACCGGACTGAAAGGTTTGACTTGAAAGCGTCTTAACCTTACTAGTTTTTTTTTTTTTTTTTTACATAAACGACGTTTTATACTATCTATTATTTATCTATGCAAAGTTTGTGCACAGTACAGGGACGCAACTAACATACAAGAGAACATTTACCCCTTCAATCCAATGATGTTATTTATGCATGCCATTTCCCAGCAAATTTACTCACAGTAGATAGGCCTTTCGAAATGAAAGGGTTAGGTACGGTCTTCATTAACTCATTCACCACTGAGATGCTTTCTTAATCGTGAATACAATCGTCTGAAAGTACCAAGAATGAAGCAGAAAGTTACGTCGCCGTATTGAGGAGGTTAATATGTAACAATGAAAATAGATTGCTAAAAAAGAGATGATGGGCTCCTGAGTTTACGGCAATACGGGCCCACGAACCAAGAGAGTCTAAGGAGCTGTATTTTTGTATTTGGGTATTAGGTCCCCTAACACCTCTTTCTGAACAATATATTTCAGCATTTACCTAGTACATTAATATTACTGTGCAGATTTTTTGAAGAAGCTACATCATCATCATCATCATCATCATCATCATCATCATCATCATCATCATCATCATCATCATCACTCCGCCTCTTCCTGCAGGTGGGGTGAGGTAGGATATTGTACAGAAAGCCAAGAAAGGAAACAGTATGACAGAGGGAGAATTAACCAAGAGCTTGGCCAATGAACTGTTTCACACACGCGTTCATTCACCATTCAAACCCCCGGATTCTTGGTTCCACTCGATGGGTAAAACTATCCACACGTAGCTCCATAATAACCTCCACCAACGAAGTACGAGGAGGTTATGTATTCACCCCTGTTTCAGTTTGTATGATTGTCCATACAATATCTATAAAAAAAAAAAAAAAACACCATTGATGGATTTCAATGATATTTTGTGGATGTGGGCCAATGAACAGTTGACTAAAGTTTGGTGTTGATCTGAGTTCGAGTCTCTGTTCAGGATTTTTTTTCCACAAGATACCTAAAAAAGTTATGGATGGATTCCAATGAGATTTTGTGGATATGTGGATTATGGGCCAAGGAAGAGTTGATTAGATTTTGGTGGTGATCTGAGTTGTATAGGCGTTAGCGGAGGAATGCGTTCTGAGTTCTGTATTTTTCCTACCTATCAGAGACAATCCAAAGACTATCAAGTTAACAAGGAGTGCTAAACTCTTCTCACGCACTTGTCCTTACAAAATTCATCCAGCCAGCTCGATTCCTCGTCAGTTCCTAAACCTCATCAGCTGCCATACCTCTTTCTCACACACTCATTTACTACATCTATCCACCTTCCAGACCTACCACGCCTCCTTCCTTCTTGAAGCACACTCACATACGCTATTTTTACCATCCGATTTCTATCCATTCTCTCCATACGACCATGTCATCGAATAACACTCTGTTCAACTCTGTTGTCTACCAACTTCCTTATTACATATCTCTCACAAATCATATTATTGCTTATCCCCTCCACTCTCCACAGTCCTCACACGATTCTCAAGAGTCCCATGTCCACCGCTTAAACTCCCGACTTTTCATCACTTTCATGACACTTCGGAGCTCTGTCGGCATTAAAAATCTGTCAGTCATACGGTCAAGTACAAAAATTCGTTCACCTCTCCTACTATCTATCATTTCTGGATACATACATGTTTCAATGTCACAGTGACAGTGGTACATATTATCATTCATTTGTGGTTGATAATATTTATATTTGTACATTACGTATAATTCAGGCATCTATTACTCCAGCTATGAGAGAGGCACGAGAGACGAACGGACTTCTGTATCTGATTCTATATGAAAAATTAGTGAGGTGAAACATAAATGGTTAACCGCTAAATAGGAGGTGCTCGAAAGTCCCCTACTTTCCTCTCTCCCCACCCCCCAAGAATCTGCTCCTTAGAATCGTCGTTGCGTGAGCTTGGGTGCCTTATCAGTTACTTTCCCACCACACAGCTCACTGTAGCTGAGCAAGGTACGGCTTGTCTCCAGGGGGATGAGGAGGAGAGTGAAATTAAGCACTTTACAGAAAACTAATTTAGGGTCAACTATGGTATTGCTACAACTATATTTTGAGGGCTAACTGTGGAATTATCTGTGTTTGTTGTAAGCCTCTAGGATACATAGTCTCCTTCAGTGGAGCAGGACTGCATGGTGTTTCTGCCCTGGTTTTCTGCATATGGCACGTTCATTTCTCTTGTGTATATATTTTTGCAACATCGCTACAGCTTGTATTAAATATATAACATACAGGAGCATACAAACGTGCGGTATCCAGAAAAACACGGTTAAGTAGAATCGCTAGGGAGCCTCCTAACCCGACGACAGCACGGGCCTTAGCCAATGGGGCAAAGTGGAGGGGTTTGCAGCCAATGGGAGGGCAGTGAGGGCAAGATGGGGGGTGAGGGGCGGGGCAGCCAGGTGGGTGTGGGGTGGGAAGGGCACAACCGCAGAGGAAGGTGAGGTACGTCCCCTAGTTTTCTTTCCTTCACTCCTCCCCCCCCTCCCATTTCTCCCTTCTCCCTTTACTCATCATTCCAGGATATCCTCTCTCTCTCTCTCTCTCTCTCTCTCCCATATACAGTATATCTATCTATCTATCTATTTATCTATCTATCTATCTATCTATCTATCTATATATATATATATCTATATATATATCTATATATATATCTATATATATATATATATATATATATATGTATATATATATATATATATATATATATATATATATATATGTGTGTGTGTGTGTGTGTGTGTGTGTGTACACTCATCTCATCTACTTGCTCTTCTTTCATCCCCTTCCCTCCCCTTCAACATTCTTTTCCCTCTCACTCTTTCTACTCTCTCCCCTTTCCACTCTCCATCCTTTCCTACCTCTTCCCTCCTATCCTTCCCCGTCACTCCCAGCCTCCATCCACTCATCCACTCTCCCCTCTCTTCTCCTCCCACTTCCCTCCCCCCCTCGCCCTCTCCATCTCCCCAACCTCCTTCACTCCTCTAAACCTGTTATTACCCAAACTCGCATTTTCGTTTTCCCAGCCCTCACCCTCAGGCCTCAGTCCTCCCCCAAAGCCTTCAGACACAGCCCTCCGAAAGCACACATCCACAGTCCCTCCAGCAGCCCTCACCAGCCCTAACCTACAGCCCTTCCCCACAACACCCCAAGCCCACATCTACAACGCTTCCAATAGCCCTCACTAGCCCTTCCACACAGCCCTCCGCAACAGCCCTCAGACAAAGCATTCTCAAGCTCACACTCAGAGCCCTAACCAGCCTTCCCCCACAGTTCTCTCCACATCCCTCCCTCACAGCTCTCACTAGCCCTCTCCCACAGCCTTCACCAACTCTTCCCCACACCCCTCACGCAGATCCCTCTCCACAGCCCTCCCACACAGCCCTCCCCACAGCCCTCCCACACAGCACTCCCCACAGCCCTCCCACACAGCCCTTCCACACAGCCCTCCCACACAGTCCTCCCCACAGCCCTCCCCACAGCCCTCCCACACAACCCTTCCCACAGCCCTCCCACACAACCCTCCCCACAGCCCTCCCACACAACCCTCCCCACAGCCCTCCCACACAGCCCTCCCCACAGCCTTTCCCACACAGCCCACCCCACAGCCCTCCCACACAACCCTCCCCACAGTCCTCCCACACAGCTCTCATTGCTCCCACCCACAGCCATTCTCCATAACCCTCACCAGTCCTCACCGACAGCTTTCCCCCACAGCCCTCACCTATAGCCCTCACTCACTGCCCTCACCCATAGCCCTCACTCACCGCTTTCCCACACAGCCCTCACTCGCAGGCCCTCCCCCACAGCCCTCACTCACCACCCTCACCCACAGCCCTCACTCACAGGCCCTCCCCCACAGCCCTCACTCACTGCCCTCACTCACAGGTCCTCCCCCACAGCCCTCACTCACCACCCTCTCCCACAGCCCTCACTCACCGCTCTCCCCCACAGCCCTCACTCACCACCCTCCCCCACAGCCCTCACTCGCAGGCCCTCCCCCACAGCCCTCCCCCACAGCACTCCCCCACAACCCTCACTCGCAGCCCTCCCCCAATGCACTCCCCCATGTCTCATCTACAACACTCCCACACAACTCTCCCCCACAGCCCTCACTCGCAGCCCTCCCCCACAGCACTCCCCCTATATCTCATCCACAACTCACATCCACAGCTACACACAGCCCTCACCAGCACTATCCTGCCACAATTCGGTACTATATCCATAAAAATGTCAATATTATGAACAGCTTTTGCTTATAGCTAAATGGATCTGCCCTCAATTAATTCTGTAGAGCTGCTGTCGAGTAACCCCGATCTCTGGCCAAGCAGACACATCAGCCACAAACAAACAACCGTCCCTGCAGGGCTATCCGTGCAGTGAACCCGTGTTCCCCTGCGGCAGACAGCACCTCAACCACAGCAAGGCACGGGAGAGAATATGGAGGTTTAGTTCTGGATGAATGTCGCATTTGCGTCTGTACACCCAGTTAACAGGGGCACCATAGCAGTCTCCACATCACCCCGTTAACTGATTATATGGTTATCACCCAGCACTGTACAATAAATGGCTTTCTGACTTACAGGAAGCCATGTGGGTTGTCACTCAGTGTAGAGCCACCTCATGTGGAATGAAGAGTCATAAAAGTGACAGGAAGGATCGAAAAAATATATATACGAATATAAGATTTGAGGAGAGCAGACAGATAAACAATGATAAAGGTGAAGGGGGAGGTAGGCAGCATTACAGTATATCAAGTGAGTGAATGATACTCTCCAACACCTGTCTGTCTATCTATCTATTCATAGCTAGGCACCTAGATATAAACATATAATTTTCTTTGGGTTGCACTCCCATATTTTTTTGTTATCGTTTAAAATATGCTTATTTTTGTTAAAGTAAGTGTGTGTGTGTGTGTGTGTGTGTGTGTGTGTGTGTGTGTGTGTGTGTGTGTGTGTGTGTGTGTGATCACCGTGACAACGTAATGATGAGGGGAGGAGTAGCGTTGTCTCTCTCTCTCTCTCTCTCTCTCTCTCTCTCTCTCCTATGCTCTTGAACTACCTCTTCTTCTTTTCCATCTTTTCCTTTCCCTTCCCCTCACTCCCCCTCTCCCTCTCCTCATCCCCTTCTCCCTCCTCCCCTCCCCTTCTCCATTTATTTCTTTTACTCCCGTTCTCTCTCTTTCCTCCCTCTTTGTCTTTCTCCCTCCACAGTTTCCTTCCTTTCCATTTTCTCCCTCCTCCTCAGTCACTTGCTTCCTCTCCCCTCTCACTCCCTCTCCTTTTCCTTTCCTCTTCCCTCCTTTCCATACTCAATTTCTCTCTAATTTTATTTCCTCTCCCTAATCTCTTTCCTTTCTCCTCCTCCTTCCATCCCAGTCTTTCTTCCTCTCTCCGTATTTCCTTCCTCTCCCTTTTCCCTTCCCTTCTTCCGTCCCTCCCTAAGTGCCTTTTTTTTTTTTTTTTTTTTTTTACAAGCCATGTCTTTTTTTCTCTCACCCTCCTTCTCTCCTTTCTTTAAAACTCTCTCTCTCTCTCTCTCTCTCTCTCTCTCTCTCTCTCTCTCTCTCTCTCTCTCTCTCTCTCTCTGTTCTGTCCTCTCACCATCTCTCGCCTTTTTTCCCTTCTCTTCTCCAGATATTTCTTCTTATGGGAAAGCGTTTCCAGTCCCATGAAGCAAAATACTTGTTCTTCAACAGAGTCGTAAATATCTGTAACAGTCTTACTTTTACCAGCTACATGAAAGTTAATTCCCCTCCTGTCTACAAAATACCGCGTGAACTTAACATACCCGTACTGTATATAGCGTCGCGTCACGTCATAATATTTTTATCAATTTGTTAAATACGAATAAAGTAGTATAAGCACAGACTAGGATCTGCACAGATAGCCATGAGTTAACTTTCATTACTCGTACTTTCGTCCTGTGATGGGCTGTGGACCACTGAGGGTCCCTGTTAGTTAAGTGACCACCATCGGGATTTTTTTAATGTACTAGGGATCACTGCTTCAGCAGGTGACTTGTGTATTTGTCCTGCATGGGAAAGTTCCTCGTCTCAGTGGAGTGAAAGGAGCTGGGACATGATTGACTGCTGCCTACCTTAAAAGCGCCAGGCAAGGCTGCCGCACTACCCCCAAACATCCACACTGTGTCTACAGACGTCCCATTAACTCAGGGTACCCGTACCTAATGTCATGCCGTAGTTCTTTATTTATTTGATTACTCATTTTACTTTATTACCTTCTCTTTTCGGTAATTCAAACTGATAACTTATAGATAAAGTATTATAAAATGTAACTTTTCCCGTTCAGTCTTCCCCATGAAATTTCCATGTTAGTTTTTCCATGTTGCATGGTGGTCCTCACTTCTTCCTGCCACTTTTAACTGGAGGGTTTGGAGCCGGGGGGAGCCTACTTGTTTTACTATCCTTATCCAGCAGTATGTAGAATCAGAACTTGTAGTCATAGTCTACTCTGTAACAAGCAGCCTCGAAAGGACCATAAAGTTTGTTGCCGTTTGCCTTCCTTTGTACTCCTTTGTATTCCCTTTTACCTCTTTCCCTTGTCTATTTCAGATCTTCTTTCCTCTCCCTTTTCCTCTCTCCCCATCATACTTCACCTCCCTCCCTGCCTCCCTACCTTTCTTCCATGCACCCCCCCAAATGTTCCATCTCCCTTTTTACTGACCTCCCTTTCTCCCTTCGGATCTTTCTTCCCCTCCTTTCATTCTCTTTTTCTTCCTTCCCTCTCCTTCTTCCCTCCCTTCGTCCTAATTAAAGTCTACCAATTAGCCCATGCCTTAATGACCGCCCCTAACCCACCATAACCCCCCCTGTTAAAGTATAGGCAGGCCACAGTAAAGGCCGTAATTAGATAACTCCATTGCTCTCACTCCTCCCCATCCCATTTACTTTCCTATACTAACCTCCCCCACCCTTCCTCTTCCTCAACATCCCCTTCCCCCTCCCTTCCCCTTCCTTATACCAACGTCTCCCATCCTTCCTTTCCATCAGCATTCCTCTTCCCCATCCCCTTCCTGGTTTCCTATTCTTGTCTTTTGCAGGTAGAACAGTTACTTTACTTATAACTTATCCTGTAACAAATAGCCTCGATAGGACCATTAGATGTGTTGCTATTTTCTTTTCTTTTGCACCTTACACCCATTCCTTCCCCATCCCTCCTCCTATCCCACTCCCTACCACCCCATTCATGTCCACCTTCCTCCTTCCCCCATCCGTCCTCTCTCTCTCTCTCTCTCTCTCTCTCTCTCTCTCTCTCTCTCTCTCTCTCTCTCTCTCTCTCTCACTGAAGTGGAGTGAGGGCAGTGTCTAATGGGGCAAATTACACATGTCTCATTTCCGACGGGTTTTGCATTTTTGTTTGGACATTTCCCACAAGACCCAAAACTGAGGTGATTACACGTGTGGCAAAGGTACATTCAACACAGGAGAGAGAAGAACGAGAGGAACAGCTGGACACAGAGGCAGGGGTAATATTTTCTGTGTTCTTTTCTTTATTCTCTGCTCTCTTCTGTACTCTTTTCTGTCCTCTCACCTATACTCTCATCTGTATTCTTCGATGTGACGTGGGATTCTTGCTGTATTCCACATAGGAGATTAACTGTAATCCTCTACTGGTCGTGTGTTCTCCAGTATTCCATTCCAGCTTCCGTCACACGATTTCATTCAGCTTTGCGTGAGTCACAGGGATCTGAGCGTCATTGTTGGCATCACAAACACTGCCACGGTTCCTTTTTCCCCCGTGGCTTTAATTCATCTACCACCGGACGATTTGATTCAGCTGATAGACACATAATGAGTCCTGGGGAGTCTGAGAATGTTAATACTCAGGTTCCATTATGCAATTGTTGTTCCTGTAAACAGTCTCGTTTAATGTTTCACACTAGACGGGACATACGTGTAGAATAAAGAAGGGTTCTGTGTTCTGTTTGAGAAAATCTAAGCCTTAGCATTGGGTATTGTCTCTGCTTCGTTTTTCATTTGTCTTGTTGTTCCGTTTGTGTTTCGTATTTTTTCCTTCTTTTTTCATAAAGGTTATACAGTTATTATATACTGTTGTATTTATTGTCTCTATTATCCAAACAGCCTCCAGCTCCCTGACCCAGCCCCCTCCCCCCTCAAGGACGACTACATGCTGTCTCGTTTTTAATTCTTGTGTGTATGTGTGTGTGTGTGTGTGTGTGTGTGTGTGTGTGTGTGTGTATAGGCTATACACATAGAGAGGGAGTACTCAACTAAGCATTCAGTCTGTTTCCTGCACCCCACTCCATCCCACTCTTCACTGCATCAGCCTTTCCAGCCAAACTCACACTCTTCCTTTCTTCCCCTCTTCTCTCTCCCTCCCTCTCGCCTTTCCCCTCTCCCTCTCTTCCACATAACTCCTCTCTTCTCCCTCTCGCCCCATTTCCTCCTCCCCACTCTCTCTCTCTCTCTCTCTCTCTCTCTCTCAGTGTCAAGGCACTAAAATATCATAACACACTACATAACAGTTAGAGACATTAATATGCTATTAATATGTATGATAGAGGTTTGAGGAAAGTCATCCCTAAAAGTCTCTCTAATGATAAGTGTTCTGGAAATACGGAGGAGAAGGAGGAAGAATGGATATGAGGAAAGGAGAGGAGAAGATAAGTAGAGCTGAATAAGCAGAAAACTTGTACGTGAGAGGTGAGTGTACTACGGTGATTAACTTACTTCAATTGTATTACCAGGTTATTTTCTCAGCAATGGGGACGGCTTACTATTATAAACTGAAGCATTAAATCGCCCAGTCAAAGCCATCTGTTGAAACCATCTACGGGGCTTATCTCCAGCTTTACAATGAATCCCAAACTAAAATGACACATGGATTGCTTTGTCATTCACCTGGACAATCACATCACACCGTCAATAAAATTAACACTCAGACCACTGATGTCCCTTGTAACCAGAAAACTCTAACTCTAGGTGGTTTTAATGTAGCAGTTGCCAGTGGGGGCAAAGACCTAGCCTCACACAAAGGGTTTACTCTGTCTTCAGCTTTGCAAGGAAGTTCATTGTATCTCTTCATTAATTATCCAGAACGTGGAGCTAGCGTCAATATTTCACTGCTAAAACATTACATATTAATGTTACATGACAACTTTCAAGATGGCAGCCATTTTATGTATTCCAATATACAACAGAAGGCCTGCTGAAAACTAATAAACCCAAAGGGAGAAATACTGATATTAAACATTGCCTCTTAGAAAAAAGAACTTCCACATATAAATCATAATGCTTGATGGAATCTATCCGATAATAACAAATACCGTATGATACTTTTCATCGGAAAGACAAAATATTAATAACAAAGAGTAAGAAAAACCTTGAAGTTTATGTTAATAGTAACAGGAAATCAACCCCAAAGCCTTTTTCAGCTACATCAGAAGAGAGAAGTTAACGTCGACTGTAGGCTCCCCACTGACAGATAATGGAGAGAGAGAGAGAGAGAGAGAGAGAGAGAGCATACTGACGGTGAAACTGAGATGACAAGATTTCATAACACCTTTTTTAATCAATTTTAAATGCCTAAGTAGGTTCAGAAGTATTAAATTTTGCAAAAGAGATGTACGACTTGCAGTATGTAAACTGAAGGCGGGTAAAATACCAGAGCCAGACAAAATACTTCCGTGTAGTAAATGCAAAAAGAAGCATAAGATCCTTTAGCTGAACTTTTTAACATCTCACTAAAGATCAGTCAGATACCACGGGGTGTGGAGGGGGGGGGTGTAACCCTGATAATAAAAAAGAAAAGAAAAAAAAGGTAACACAGCACAACCAGAAGTTACTGTCCAATTGGCTTACCATCAATGGTTTGAGGTTGTTAGAAACTATTGACAGAGACAAGCTTGTCAACACTTAAAAACAAATAAGCTCGTCAGTGATTTACGATATATATTTCAGCATACATGTACTTGTTTTGCCTCACGAAGCTCTTTGGATTTTTTTCTCTCTCTTTTTAGTGTATTCAACATGTACAACGAGACCGATACTGTTGACATTATCTGTCTCTGTTATCGTAAGGTATTTGATGAACATTCACACAGAAACTCCTTCAGTGGCAGTGTGTGCAGGTGGATCAATTACTGACTTACAGAACGAAAGCAAAGTTGTGAAGAGAAAGAATAAGACTGAATAGACGCTATAGGTGGAGTGCTATTGTGTTCAGTGGTGGGTCCTCCTGAAATTTTGGTACACTAAAAGTGCTATTGATGAAGGATTATTTTGTGAGATTTCTAAGCTTGCCGACAGTACAAAAAATAGTAACAGACACAGCATAACAAGGCAGGTAATTCAGAGGTCTTTATCACCTATTTAATTGATCCCAAACATGGCAGATGGATTTCTGTATTAAACTAGAAAGACCTCAGGGAACGCATACCTCCGTCAGTGCTATTGCCATTAAAAAGGATCCGGATCCGGATCCGTGGAGATATTATATGGAATACATAGGATCCGGATCCGCCCCAAAATTTTACCAATTGTTCCTTGACCCATGGCCCACTCGTCCACAAAATTTTATTGAAATTCCTTAAGAATTTTTGGAGATATTGTGCGAGATACATAGGATCTGGATCCGGATCCCCCAAAGTTTAATTAATTCTTTCTTGGCCCATGGTCCACCCTTCCACAAAATTTCATTCAAATTCATTGAGAACTTTTGGAGATATCGTATGGACAAACAAACAGATAATCATAGGCGAATTAATAAATGCAGAGTGTAAACAACTGCAGTAAAACGTAGGGATCGGCTATGCTGTGAATAAAATTCAGCTTGATATTGTAAATCTTGGAAATGACTTAAGAAATGTAAACCATGGAGCTATAATAACTAATTATTTGAAATCAAGAAAACAGTGTACAGAAGCTCCTCAGAAATCAGTAACTTGTTCGGATTCGTAGATCATGCATTTGAGTATGTATTGTGAAGTGTCCTCACTTTGTATAATTTTCTACCGTGCCCACACTTAGAGTACTGTGTCCAGTTCCGGTCACCTTATTACAAGAAAAAAAAAGTTGAGAAACTCAAGAAAGTGTAGTGAAGGGTGACAAAGATGACAACCTGGATGAATAATAAGTCATATGAGGAAAGTTTAGAAATGAATCTTTTTTTTTTTTTTTTTACCTTAGCTAAGAGCAGATTATGAGATTTAATTCGTGTAAAAAAAACCTTCATAGTACATGACACTATGGTATTCACAGCAAAGTGATGGCATAATACTCGAGGTAATGGATATAACATTATTGGTAAGCGATTCCACTAGTACTTCTTCTAAAGAGTCTTAAGTATATGGAACAAGTTGCCTCCTAAAGTGGTA
Source organism: Coenobita brevimanus (assembly GCF_032717465.1). Taxonomy (NCBI): domain Eukaryota; kingdom Metazoa; phylum Arthropoda; class Malacostraca; order Decapoda; family Coenobitidae; genus Coenobita; species Coenobita brevimanus. The sequence continues at coordinate 1,224,471 of NC_137027.1, read as the reverse complement.
TGCAGTACTAACATTAAAAAACCGCTTGGATATGTATTTATCTTCAGATCCCAGCTATGCATGCCCCCTTCAGAATAATACAGTTTTGCTTTATGATGTCACAAAGTACAAAGCATGGAGGAGATACCAGTAAACACAACAACATCGACTTATTCCTAATGTTTTCTGAATATAGTTCCCTTTGATCCAAAATTAGTGAAGAGTATGTTTTCCTTTCACTCTTTCTTATGAATTTTCCATTATACACGTAGCCTTTCTTTGCAACATGATAGTCCTTCTTACTATTTGCTGCCGGTTGCTACTGGAGGATTTGGTGGAAGAAGGGGCGAAGCTTTCCTGCTTTCCTATTCGCCCCTTGACACATAAAGTAGTTACGTTAGTTATAACGTATCGTATAACAGACATCCTCGAAAGGACATAAAAATCTGTTGATTTCATTCTTTTGTGTTCCTTTGAGTCATGAGTGAGTAAGTGAGTCACTGTGAGAATGAGTGAGTGGATGAATGACTGAGTGAGCTAGTGAGTGGGGTAAGTGAGAGAAGAGGTGATTGACTGGTAGAAAAGTTGAGAGAAAAATTTAACCAAGAGAGTGAGAAATGATGAAATGAGAGAGAGAGAGAGAGAGAGAGAGAGAGAGAGAGAGAGAGAGATGTGAGTGGTATGTGAGTGTCGGACGTAAACAGTGTGGGAAATCAGTGCCACCAATCAGACGGCGATCATCCAATTATGCCGATTATTGGCGGGGGTGAGACGGAGGGAGAGGGAGAGGGGAGAGGAGAGGGGAGGGAGGAATCAAAGTGGCTCCGTGCTATTAAAAATCTTGTGGAGGGTGGGGGTTGGGAGGAAGGGGATGGGAGGAGGAGGAGGGGAGACGTGGGAGGAAGAATGATGTGGAAGGAAGGAGAGGAGTTGGAGAAGGGCAGGGGAGGACAGGAGGAGAGCTGTTGCAGGAAGAAGGAAGGAACACTGGGAAGAACGAAATAGGAGATGGTGGAAAAGGAAGGGGTTGGGAGGAGGAAAGAGAAAGAGGTGTTGGAGGAAGAGTGGCCTGGGATGGTGGATAATACGGAAAGAGTACAAAGGAGTACAAAGGATAGCAATCAGCTACAGACTCGTTGGTTCTTTCGTGACTGGTATAGGGAACGTTGTAACTAAAAAAACTATTCTATCAGTTAAGGACAGAGATAGAAAAGCAAGAAAAGAGACGTGGGAGAAGGAAGCAAGGAAGGAAAGGGTGCTGGGTAAGAGGGAATAGGAGGAAGAGGAGAAGTTTAAGAGGGTCTGGACAGAGCGCGCAATGGGGAGTCAGTGGGAGAAAGAGTGGGTGGATAAAGCTGAGCTGAGGAGGATGGGGAAGGCTGCATAGAATGAGGAAAGGAAGTTGGGGAAGGGGAGGAGGAAGAGGGAACTATGAGCTGGGGTAGGTAAAGGGAGGGAGGGGGGGAGAGGGTTAGCAAGAGTGGGGGAGGAGCGAGGTGGAGAAGGAGGTTTAGAAGAGGCTGAATCAGGATGGGTTAGAGAGGGTTGGTTGGAATGGTGGGGATGGGGAGAGAGAAGGAAAGGATAGCTGAACCGAGGGGGAATAAGGGAAGGTAAGTAAATGAAAAGAGTCTGGCCAAGGAAGAGAGGGAGACAGAGGGATGGGATGAGTGGGGACGGTGCCTGGGAGGGAAGGGGGTAATAGGGGAAGGGGAGTATGGGAAGGAAAAGGAAAGGGGAGGAGGCATGGGAGAGACAAAGGACGGAGAAATAAAAGAAGAAATAATAAGGAAAGCAGACAGCAACATATCTCTTAGCATTTATAAGCCTGGTTGTTATAGGATAGCTTATAAAAAATGTAACTATTTTTTGAGTCAAGAAATCAGGAGGGAAGAGGAGGATGTCAAATTCAGGAAAGGTGTGATGGGGAAAGAGGGGAGGAGAAATGGGAGCAAGAGGTGAGACGGAGGGATGGAGGGGAGAGGAGAAATGGTAGGGAGGGTTGAGATGAGGACGTGGAGGGAAAGGGTAAGGATGAGGGTTTGGGACTGAGGAGAGGAGGCTAAATTAGAATGAGTTTGAGAAAGGAAGAGAGGGACTGGGAAGGGATGAAGGGGAAGAGAGACAGGAGATGTTCTGAGAGAGAGAGAGAGAGAGAGAGAGAGAGAGAGAGAGAGAGAGAGGAGACATGGGGGTAAAGGGAGAGAGAATCTAATCAGGAAAGGTAGGATGAGAATGGGGAAGGAGAGAAAGAAGTCATGGGGGAGAGAGAGTGGGGGAGAGGGACCTAGTTAGGGGGAGGGAAGGGAAGGGTGGGGGTAAGGGAGAGGGGGAGGGGGGTTAAGATCTAAGCAGTAACATCTTTTTGATTTTTAATAAAAGCTCGACAGGCCTTGTATCCGCCCCACCCCCCTTCCCCCCTCCCCCCTCCCCCATTCCCCCTCCCCCCTTCCCCCACCTTTGCTTATTATTTTTTTCCAGCCTCTCTCCCTCCCCTCTCCTCTCCCCATCCTTCCCTTACTCCCTTTCTCACTCTCCTTCCTCCCCTTTCTTTTGGTCTCCTCTCACTCTCCCTTCCTCCCACCCTTCTTTCCTTTTTCCCCTCCTATCCCCTGTCTCCTTCCTTCTATTCTCCCCTCTTCCCCTTCCTACCTTCTTCTTTCTCTCCCTTTCCCTCCCTCTTTTCTCTCTCCCCCTCCTCCTCTTTCCTCTTAGCACATTCTTTTTCCCTCCCTCCCACACTTTCTTCCCTCTTTTCTCCTCCTTCCTTACCTCTTCCCATCCCTTTTTATTATCTCTCTCTCTCTCTCTCTCTCTCTCTCTCTCTCTCTCTCTCTCTCTCTCTCTCTCCTCCCACACCTCTCACAGTCTCCTTTATTTTCTTTTTCATTCCATTCTTCTCACTCTCTCTCCTTTATCATTTTTCTCTTCCCCTCCCACTCGCTTTTTTTTTTCTCTCTCTCTCCCTCCTATCCAATTTTTTTTTCTTTCTTCCTCCCTCCCTCCCTCCTACCCACTTTTTTTTTCTCTCTCTCCCTCCCTCCCTCCCTCTCCCTCCCTACGATGAGAAGTCAAAGGAGATTTCAATATTGGCAGAAGGAATATTGCAGACTTCTTCCGATATCGTTTTTCTTAGTATTTTTTTCTTAGTGCCCTGTGCCTCTCCCTCTCTCTCTCTCTCTCTCTCTCTCTCTCTCTCACACACACACACACACACACACACACTCAGGGCCTCTCCCCAAACACCATATTGTTTTAGTTATGGGATTTTTGTAATTAAATTTTGAATGCTAATCATGGAAATATTTTTAAAACTACTACTATCACCCACCAACATTTCCTCGCACTGTGCCTACCAAAATTACCTACCACAATTACCCACCTCTTTCCTACCACTGTTCCTCTACCGCATTTTCCTCCTCTGTATCATTCATAAAGACTTTTGCAGTTTCCAGGAAAAAAAAAAAATCTCTTTACTACAGCTTGCAAAAATAAATAAATAAATCGCTGATCATAACACCATTGAGGGGAATACCCGGGTCATGTGTCCGTAAACAAACTGACTACGGTAACTTTCGTAACTTTCGTGTTCCTGCATCTCGTAGGGATTACACACACACACACACACACATATATATATATATATATATATATATATATATATATATATATATATATATATATATATATATATATATATATATATCATCATCATCCTCAGCCGTTGAGGTCCACTGCAGGACCGGCCTATCCCTACCGAAGCAGGGACGATACAGCCAATGTATCTCTACCCAGTGGCTTAGGCTGTCTGGTAGAGATGGTATGTAGGGTGAGAAGTGCTTGTAAGTGTAATTGTAGTGTTGGAGTGGCTTTGGATGTGTGTGTAGTCTGTGAACCGAGTGTAATCGGCCCGCGCAAGCCGACTGGGTGCAAGCATACTTTACAGTATGCGACACTGGTTCAACCACAGCACCCCTGATGTCCGCCAAGCAGTACGTGGCCAGGAGAACGCTTCCAAAGTTTTTTACCCTGGCGGGGCGCGAACCCTCGCTCTCCAGTGTACGAAAACGCACACTTTACCACAGAGGCTCCCATACATGTGTACATATATACATATATATATATATATATATATATATATATATATATATATATATATATATGTATATATATATATATATATATATATATATATATATATATATATATATATATATATCCTCACCTGCCGCTAGTCTTTATATATCCCCCACCCACTACTATTCTCTAAAAAAATTTCCAACCCCTATAGTTGCGTTGTTGTTTCTGTCTCCACCTACTACCACCGCCATTACCACTACCGCTACCACTACCACCACCATCATCATCATCCACTTGGTCTTTCCACCACCACCACCACCACCAGCATCACTCCCACACCTACCACTACCACCAGCCTTCTCGTCATTGCCATTCCCACCCAGTGTTGCCATACTGACCACCATTACCACATCAGCCACCATCACTGCTGGTAACCTCTTTAGTACGATGACTTTTTGTTTTTTAATTCCTGCTGACTTAGGACGATGTTGCTCAGCTTAGGAGTTGTGGACCTTTCGTGGTGAAGGTTTTAATATCATCACAAATACTGTCATCATAATTACTATCTCGAACAGCATCACCACCACTGCTACCACCATCACCACCACAACCACTGCTACCACCATCACCACCACCACCACTGCTACCACCATCACCACCACAACCACCGCTACCACCATCACCACCACCACCATTGCTACCACGACACCCACCGCCACCACGACCCCCACCACCATCATCACCACTACTATTACAATAATAACCACCACCCCTACCACCACTACCACCGTCACCACCACCAACACTAGCACCATCATCACCACTACTAGTATCACGACTGCCATCATGTTCAACACTATTACCATCATCATCACCACCACCACTATTGTCATCAACACCACCATTACAACCATCCCCTCTACTACTACCATCATCATCTCTGTCAGCCTCAACCACCAACCCTATAAATACCATCGTTCCTACCGTCAGTGCCATCTTTGTCACCACGACTATCACTACCACAACTCTCTCTCTCTCTCTCTCTCTCTCTCTCTCTCTCTCTCTCTCTCTCTCTCTCTCTCCCTCTCTCTCCTCAAGTGGTTGGAGAATGAACTGCTGATCAAAAGGTCCCGTGATTGATTGCAAGAGGAGCAGGGAACACTGTGAGAGTATGAAATTCGTCACAGCAGAAGCAGACCTCACTAATCTCCACAAAACTCGCCATGTCGTAGAAACAGTCCTGCAAATACCACATAGCCAGTTCTGCATGAAATACCAGTAGCATTACTTCGGTATAGACTGTTGGTATTAGTGTCCAAGAGGTGACATGTGTGTGTGTGTGTGTGTGTGTGTGTGTGTGTGTGTGTGGTGCGTGGGATGACTGACTAATGCCAGAGTCGGATTCACACACACACACACACACACACACACACACACACACACAGACCATCATGACAACTACCACCGTCGTCATCAGAGAGAGAGAGAGAGGGAGGGAGGGGGATGTGGACTGGTCAGGTAAGGTCCTTAATTAGACTAACCAGTTCCAGATCTGCAATACCTGTCTCTGAATGTTCTCTTTCTCTCCAGTTTTACTCTACACACACACACACACACACACACACACACACACACACACACACACACATAAGTTCTCTCTAAGTCAAGGAAAAGTCGGAAGAGGGCAGCGGAAGGAAGAAGGAGAAGACTGATGTAAACAAACCAACAGAGGGCAGCACCAGACATGGGGAAACTGACCTAAAATTTCACGCCATAATTCCCTTTTTTTCACCCTTCTTCAGGTTTCCTCCATCAACCGGGTTCTCAGAAACATTAGCGCCAAGGAACCTACAGCTCCCTCGCCTACACCCACGCCCACAGGAGGTACAGGAGGCGGAGGAGGAGGAGGGGGAGGAGGAGGAACGAATGGAGGAGGAGGTGGAGGGGGAACCATTCCAGGCGGGACGAGTGGAAGAGGAGGAGGAGGAGCAGGAGGAGGAGGGACGGGAGGAGGAGGTACCGGCGGTATGGGCGTGGGTGGGGGAAGCAACACGCCCACACCTACGCCCACGCCCGCGCCCACGCCGACGCAGGAGCCCATGTACGACAAGTTGCGGTTGCTGAATGGACAGGCGACTTGGCCCAGAGCACAGTGGTGAGTGGTGATGGTTGTTACTGCGGCTGTAGTTGTGATACAATGATGATGATGATGATGACTTCCCAGGATGCAGTGGTGATCTTAATGTTTTATATTTATAAGTCACTGAAGTATGTTTTCAAAAAGTGCTGTAGAACTAAAATTAAGGGTAAACAGTTAATGAAAATAGTTGAAAAAAAATAATACATATTCACTGTAGTAAAAATGATGGTGATAATAATATAAATGTGAGGAAGGAAAAGGAATATGAAGAAAAAGTAATGACTATTAAGATACACTCGCTTGTTGAAAGAATTGTGACGGGATTTCATTCGCTTGGATAAACACACATGTATCTGCGGGCTGTTTATTGTTGAGAGAGAGAGAGAGAGAGAGAGAGAGAGAGAGAGAGAGAGAGAGAGAGAGAGAGATACTGTGTGTGTATATGCGTACACACAAACACATACGAACACCACACATCTAGCCACAAAGCACACATCAAAGTTATACAGAAAATACACACACACACACACACACACACACACACACACACACACACACACACACACACACACACACACACACACACACACACACACACACTTGCCTGCACGGTAACCTGAGAGTGAGACAGGTGTGAAGATGTTGATTACACCTGTCCTTCTACACACCTGCCTTACAATAACACCTGCCACGACCTATAGGCGAAAATAAATAAGTATATAAACAGGAATAAAAATAAATAAATACTGATAAAAGTTTAGTAGACAGAACCTACGCATTCGTGCATACAGGCAGACAGATTGACACACATTTAGACTGACAGATTGACAGATGGATAGATAGATGAATGGATGGATAGATAGAGAGATAGATAGATAGAGAGGTACACAGCATGATAGGTGGAGAGGTGTGAAGTAGTCGATTACACCTATTCATGGAACACCTGCTCTTCCACCACAAACCTGCTACACGTGAAAATATTGTAAATGTAAATAAGTAAAGAACGAGGATCTCTCGCAGAGTGCAAAACCCGCTCCCTACAATTGATACAAAGGCCCAACATTTGACTTTTGCCTGTGACCATGAGCTTCGATCGATTTTTCTCAGGCTCAGAAAATTTCATTCATGCCTGACCCGTAACGCCTCTTTGAGCATTGGTTTAAATCGGTTCAAAACTGTTTAAGTTGATTTTGTAGTGTGACCTTGACATCTGGCCTTTCCTTGTTATCCTGGCCTTTGACTGTTCCCCAAATCGGATGCCTTTACCCATGTCTTACGCTTCGCCATTCTACCAATTTGATTTAAATCAGACAAAAAAATCTTTAAGCTGACCTTGCCATGTGACTGACTTTTACTCTATTGTCATGAAAACAAAACTATCGATTATCCCCCTTTCTAACCCTCAACCCTTGCGCCTAATTTGATCGAAATCAGACAAAACAGTTTTAATTATTTTGTTCACACCCAAACTCAAGGGGCAAGCTTCGACCATGCCTTGTGACATTGCCCTTTGACTGACTGTCGTAAAAATCAGATTCTTTTATCCTTGTGTGACTCTCAACCCGTGTACAGTTTTTTTGTTTTTTTACGTGTCTGACTCTGGGCAAAGCTTCAGGGCCTATTCCCAAGTCTCAGTAGTCCTCCTTGGGGTTCAGTAGTCTTCCTACATCTCCACATGTCACAATTTCGGTGCTAACACCCACCATCCATACTGAATACATGCTAGGGCTGTCTCATACAGGATTGGTGTACTGGTATTAGCGGGGGTACTTTTATGACATGTCGGCGGGCCATCTGGTAGATCAGAAAAATCTGGTTTTTAAGAAATTCGAATCCTTAAACTGTTACCTGCCCAGCCAGGATTCGAACCTGGGTCCATTAAGATTGCAGGCCGCCTCTCTACCGATTTTGCCACCGTATTGACGTTTAGGCTCCTATGACTCACTCCCAGCTGAGGAAATCGTGGGGAATCAGCTAAAATAGAGTACTAGACTTGTCCCGATCATGAGAGGGCTAATAAATCTTACTGTCTTATTTAGATGCACGAACAGTTCCCACATAATGAAAGATTGATTATTAAACCCGCGCTCCTGAAGCCAGAGAGGGAGATATATTTTACTCGACGTACGTGTGTGTGTGTGTGTGTGTGTGTGTGTGTGTGTGTGTGTGTGTGTGTGTGTGTGTGTGTGTGTGTGTGTGTGTGTGTGTGTGTGTGTGTGTGTGTGTGTGTGTGTGTGTGTGTGTGTGTGTGTGTGTGTGTGGTTCTTTATAAATGTCTTTGTCAGTTGGTGGTATATGTGGGAGGCTGATAAATTTTCTTAGGTAAATGGTATTGGTGTACGTGGAATTGCTCGGTGATTTACTAGTGATCATGGAGTAGAACTGGTGTTGGCATAAGATGGTATTAGTGGCAGTATGGAATGATATTAGAAGGTGTAATTGATATGTGGAAATGAAAGGCTTTATGAACATAGTAAGTAGCTAAAGGTTTAGATTTGTACCTATCATCAAGACGAGGGATATTAAAGCAGACAATTTTTGCTTCAGGTCCTCATCGTTCCCTTGAACACGACCTGCAACAATCAGATTTACGTGCAGGTCCCCAATTATCAGATGGTATTGGTGTGTGGAACTATGCTCTTTTCACCTTAACTTGGCCTATATTTTCTTCCTTTTATAACTAATTTCACCCATCTCATTGTCAGAAAAAGACACACTACTAAGGCTATACATCCTTCCCATAGCACTTCTTCGTGACTGACATCATATTCTAGTGTTTATTTCTACAAGTCACTATTCATGGTGGAGAGATGGCAGTTTTAGGCCAGGTTAGGGTGACAGGGGTGAAGAATGTCATATGCTTAATTCATGGTATCCATTGGCGCTATTATGTAACTCAAGATTGATTTTTCGAACTGGAGAAGCTGTACATAACCTTCATTATCTTTAAGACGAGAGTTTTTTCTTAAGCAGAATAAAACTGTCAATAGGAAGCCTAGGTTTTAGAAATACATTGTCGTGCTGAAGGGGTTAATAGTTGCAAGGAGTGTCGGTGGATGTGGTATGAGGGACTTATATTAGCACTGATAAAGGTGGTATAAGTATTATGTTTTGTATTTGGAGCTAGTAGTAATATTGGTAATGAAGCACTACATCTGGTGTTAATACCGATGGGGCTGTTCGTATATCGGATTAAATTATGGAGTTAAGGTATGAGACGGTGTTAGATGAAACTGGTATGGGAAACTGGTTATGGTGGATCTGGTGTGTGGAAATGGCATTGTGGTATTGGTAGTGGTATGGAATGGTACTAGCAGATGAAACTGGTATTTATTTTGATCGGAGTATCGGGCTTAATATTGGGGACTGGTATTTGGTACTGATAGAGGTGATAGTGAGTCCTGTATATGGATTTGGTACCGAAATTTGGAAGGAGTATAAGATAGTATTAGGAGACTGAATTAGCATGTATGTGGAACTGGTATGAGGAACTGGTATTAATATTGGTATGGGGTGGTATTATTGATGATTATGAGGGTGTGGCGTGTTTGGACAATCATTACTGACTCGACAATAACCCACTTGAGATCAAACAATGACCTACTACTGTGCTTTTAGACAATGTGTGGAGGCAGGGAGAATGAGGAAGGGGAAGGGGGAGGTTGGAATGATTTTAGGAAAGAGGATGGAATTTCTCCCTTCCTCCTGTTTTCCACCCTTCTCTTCTCCCTTTTTCCCTCCCATCCCATTACCTCGTCCTTCCCCTTTCAGTTCCCCTCTCTCTCCTCCCAGCTTCGATCTCTTCTTGCCCTCCGCTCCCTCCCCTCCTTTCCATATCAGTCAGCCCTTCCCCCTCTCTTGCTACCTCCTTTCCCCCCTTTCCTCCCTCCCTTTCCTCCCATTTCTATCTCCCTCTTCCCCCATATCACCCTCCATTTCCCCACATTTCCCTTTCCTTACCAGTCCATCTCCTCTTCCCTCCCTTCATATCCATTCCAGTCTCCCCTCCCTTTCCCAACCATTCCCTCCCGTCCTAGCTTCTCCTCCCTCTCCTCCCCTGTCTGCCCTCGGTCACTTTTCCCTTCCTCCCCCTCCTCCCCTTTCCCTCCCCTCCTTCTCCTCTTTCCCCCGCTTCTTCTCTATCCCTCCATCATCTCCCCTTCTCCCCCTTTCCATCACCCTCCCCTGCCATTTCTTCCCTGCCGTAACCCTCCCCCTCTCCTATTCTTTCCCTCCGTCCCTCCCCTCCCCTCTCTCAACTCTACATTCCATTGCCTTGTGTGTGTGTGTGTGTGTGTGTGTGTGTGTGTGTGTGTGTGTGTGTGTGTGTGTGTGTGTGTGTGTGTGTGTGTGTGTGTGTGTGTGTGTGTGCACGTCAAAACAAAGCGTCACTGCGTCAATCTGCGTTTCGTCAACATGTCAGCGGGGGGCGTATCCGGAGGGGGGGTGAAACAATGCAGTGGGGGAGGGGGAGGGGAAGGAAGGGGGATGGAGGGGGGGAAGGGGTAGATATTGATGCTGGGAATTAAGAAAGAAATAATACTATAGAGAGGTTGCAACCCTCTCTCTCTCTCTCTCTCTCTCTCTCTCTCTCTCCTCCCCATCCTCACCTCTTTATTCCTTCTCCTTCCATCTTTCCCTCCCCTCTCTCATTCACCTCCACTTTTTTTCTTCTCTCCCTCCCTCTGTTTCTTCACCTCCCCTCAGTGTCTCCCCCCTCTCCTCCCTTTGCCTCTCCCCAGTAGTCCCTCCCTTTAACCTTGTTCCTTTCCTTTCTACTTTTCCTTTCCTCCATCTTCCTCCTTCCATTCCATCTTCTATTTCCTTCCATCCGCACCTCATCCACTTCCGTCTATTCTTATTGCTCCCACTCCCCTTTCTTTCTTCACCCCTTTCTCCTCCCTGCATCTCCCAGGTTATCTCCTCTTCAGTCTTTCCTCTCTTTTTCTCCCCTTTCCCCTCTTCTTCTCTCCCCTTCCTCTCCTCCCACTTCCTCTCTTCCTGTTGCTTCTCCCCTACTCTTTTCCCTTTTCCCCTCTCCTTCTCCCACTACTTTCTTTCCTCTCTCCCCTCTCCTCCCCTCCCTTGTCTCTCACCCCTCAAATCGTTCACTCCTCTCCCCTCACTGATATGGAAGATAAACGTGAATGAAAAAAAAGGCACAATAAATACAATCAGATTAATCGCTTTTATCCAACTAAGGTTCTTGATAATAATGCGATAAGGCTTTTGATGGGAGCAGGAAAGGAAGGCCGAGAACGAGACGGAAGGATAATATACGGGAGTACGTGATAAGGTTTTTGAGGGAAGCAGGAGAGGAAGCCCGAGAATGAGACGGAAGGGAATGTAAAGGGGGTACGTGAGGGAGGATGGCTTGGATTGACGGAAGGGCAATGTAGTGGTCAGTGAAGGGCTTGGAACATTTTGAGACGCTTTTAGGTTTAGTGGTTAGAATGCGCCAGTCGAATTGCCGGCCTGGCGTAGGTTCGATCCCCCAAAAGTGACGAGGGCATTTAGTGGAGTGGCCGTGTCCGTCAGTCACTCCTTAAGGTTTTTCGGATGAGAGGTATTTCACTCCCATGGAATTTAGTAAGGTCTTATTTTACTGCCTTTATAACCAAGCATGTATGTGGTAATTTTTGACTGAGTTTATTATGTACTGGCATCGCGGGAAGTACAGTAAGCTAGTCATGTACTCTTAAATGTACTAAACCACAGTAGCTTTGCCTCAGGACCTGCATCTCGAAGTGGGTAAAGTGGGATTGGGTGACGCTTTTTCTTAATAGCATTCACCGTGAATTAATCCGGAATTCGGCGTCTGGTAATAGAAAAATGAGTAGGTAGCGCACGAGACCGGGAAAAAAAAAAAGCACCCAAAGCTACAGTCATAGGGAAGGAATAGGGTGAATAGGGGGACAGAGGAAGACGTGGATGGAGAGGAAAGCACCAGATGTCATGAGGTTCTCCAATGAGGACGGGGACAGAGGGTGAAGCAAACGGTGAGGAAGGAAGGTTCGGGGGAGATGCAAATACCGAGGCTAACTTACCAGGGAAGGGCGGCCTAGTGACGGTAAGGGACAGTTATAAATACATGCACGCGTGGCTGACAAGGAAGACACGAAAAAATATAGATGGTTAGCCAGATAAATAGATTGGTACATGGACACAATTGATAAGTAAATAATAAAATGGACAGATGGATGAGTAGTTGAAGAGACAGATTAATGGATTTATTGATGGATTGATCTATCGATCGAGAAATCGATGGATGAATAAACTGACAAAAATAAATTGATAGATAGGTAGATGGATGGATAGTTTAAACAGAAAGACACAGATAGATAGATGTATAGATAAAGAGCTAGGTACTAGATAGAGAGGTACACAGAAATTGATATATTACATAGACAGATAGTTGGATGGATGGATGGATTGATGAAGAGAAATAAAGAGATAGATATAATAAGATAGAAAGACGAAGAAAAAGACAAATGCGTATTTCTTGACCATAAAGCAATATTCAGAATTGTCTCTTAGCATAAGCAACCATCTATTTACAGTCAAGGTCCCTATAATCAGCACAAGGAGATGATTTATTTTTTCATCACCATTCCGGTTGCTTTTTCCTCTCTCTCTCTCTCTCTCTCTCTCTCTCTCTCTCTCTCTCTCTCTCTCTCTCTCTCTCTCTCTCTCAGACACACCTTCCCCCTCCCTCCCCCCCCCTCTTCCCACTTTCATTTCGTTCTTTCCCACCATTTATCTTACCTATCCCCCTTTCCCCCCCCTCCCCCTCCCTGTCACCCAACCTCTCCTCTTCTTTCTAATCATTTATCTCCTTTCACCTCCCTCCCCCTCCCTCCCCCCTCCTTCTCTCACTGCCCCCTCTCCTCTCCACTCCTTCCCCCTCCCTGTCTTCTTTCCACTTCTTTCTAGCGATTTATCTCTCTCTCTCTCTCTCTCTCTCTCTCTCTCATCTACCTACTGTATCTACCTGCTCACCCAACTCTCTCCTCTTTTTCCTTCCAGCCTCCCTTTGTTTCATTCGTCTTTCCATCCATTTCCTCTTTCTCCTCTTCTCTTTCTTTTGCTCACTTCCTTACACCTCTCTTCCTCCCTTCCTTTTTTCCTTCTTACTTCCCTTCTCTGTCTCACTCTTACTTTTTCTCTCATACCTCTTTTCCTTCCTTTCCTTTTTTTCTTGTTTGTCGTGTCGTTTTCATCCTCCCCCCCCTTTTGTTAAACCCTTCCTTGCTTCTTTCCGTCTTTTCTTTCCTGTTTTCCTTCTTACCCTCGTCTTTCCTCTCCCTCCGTCTTTCTCTCCCTCCTCTCTTTCCTGCTCACCTTCCTCCCTCTCTCCTCCCCCGTCTCTCCCTGCCCGCCCTGTCTCTGGCTCCCTGCTAATTATCGGGATTGATAGCTCAGTCACGTGAACAAATTGGCACCGAGTTTCCTTGGCTGTGAGGGAGGGAGCGGCAGGGGGAGAGAGGCAGGGAGGGATATAAGAGAGGAAAGGAAGGGGGTCTTGGAGTGGAGAAATGTGAGGATGAGTTGGCTATCCTGATTTCACAGAGAGAGAGAGAGAGAGAGAAGCAAGAGAGCGCGTGTGTGTATGCTTGTGTATACCGGGTATGTATCATAGAGGAATTGCTATTTTCACCAGGAAACGGCTACAGGGCAAATACCAGTTATTACTCGAGCCGCGGAGTAGTACGTCCTAGGGCACTGGCATTAATTAAAGAATCATACAGTGTGAGTTATAGCAGAACGAAGGAAAGAGATACAGTCTGAAAAAAAAAGAAGGGTGAATAAAGTATAATACAGGAGAGAGGGTGTGGGGATATGAGGGAAGTTGTAAGAGTGTGAGGGAATGGTGTGGGTGTGGTGTGGGAGTGGGAGAAGGAGGGTAGGAGGGCGAGGGAAAGAGGGAAGGTGGGAGATTGAGGGACTGAAGCTGGCAGTGAGGGGGAAGCCTGAAAGTGAGTGAAAAAAGGGTGGTTGGTGAGAGGCTGTGTTAGTGGGAGTGTCAAGGAGGGGGTGAGGGTGAGGTGTGAGAGTGAGTGAAGTAGGGTGGCAAGCGGGGAGGGACAGGGGCGGCAGAGCACACCATCACTCTCCACAACAATCCTGCTAATGCTTCCCCTGATTAATACAACCCACGAAAAATGGCGCGTCTTGGTCACCACCACCATCACCACGCTCCGTATCTGGCTCACTCACTATATATATATGTAGAGAGAGCGAGAGAGATTTCTATATATCGTGTGACGTGAGGTAGACTTTTTCTAGGATAATTTACAAGTCAATAAATATATGGAGTTTTATTTATGTTAGGCAGTTCTTAGCTCCAGATCTCTCAGCATAAAAACAGTACTAAAAACCAATCGCTATGAGCCTCGTTACCCTCTACAACTCCTTTAATACGGTGACATCATTTTGTTTTATAGTCACTAGCACAATCCAGGTTTTGGTGGTTTCTGGGAGATCAGTTAGGATTAATTATATATCCCTTCAGTTCACTGAATGAGGTCTCTTCATAAGATCGTTTGTTGACAGCAATAATACATTTGTCCTCATCGAAATGAATTGATTAAGACTGAGCCATCTTTAATATGCTGTTTTGGGTAACGCCAAATGAGTTTTTCCAGTAAGGTTTTTAGTTTATCACCCGTATTATATGTCTTTTTGCCATCCTGTGCTCGAACGGTTAATAATTACAAGACTTAAAATAGATCCACGATGCTGTGATAAGGAAATCACTTTAAAAGAATTATTTTAAATACGTATTTCACATTTAACATAGAGATATTCATGAAATTTCTAGAATTCTCAGAGTCCGCTGCGTGATAGCACTTCACCTACAGTTAGCAGTCAGAAACTCTCTCAGAACATTATTTTGGATAAACTGTTACACAAACTACAACATTTATGATAAACTGACCTCTATTATTTTGTATCTTTTCGCACTGCATCACGTATAATGGCAAGGTGTGTGAAAAAGATTACTTTAATAATTTATATTTGGAGTTTACACTAATACAAGCTGCTTCTAGCCAGGAATGTTTGTAGCCTCTACATCAGTACGAATGATCCCTAGGCAACACAGGAGACTCAAAGAGAAAAACAGAAAAGGTGTGGAGAGAGAGAGAGAGAGAGAGAGAGAGAGAGAGAGAGAGAGAGGAAAAATTAGGTATCGGTGAAGACATGACGTCGCAGGAGGCGTCATGTGTGTGTGTGTGTGTGTGTGTGTGTGTGTGTGTGTGTGTGTGTGTGTGTGTGTGTGTGTGTGTGTGTGTGTGTGTGTGTGTGTGTGTGTGTGTGTGTGCCTCCACGCCACCCCTCTCCCCAACCCCACCTTCGCCCTTAAACCTCCCCTACCCTCTAACACACTACCCCTGTTCTCAACCCCCACTGTCTCCCACTTCCCCCAACCTGTTCTTCCTGTCCCCCCTCTCTCATTCTCCTTCCTTCAACGCTGTTCTTCTCCCTCTCTCATCTCTCCCCCCACCACCCCTTCGCCTCTCCCTTCTCCCTCCACCACCTCTCCCTCCCTCCCCCAAGCACCTCTCTCCTGATTAACTCCTACAGTGGATGTTCACTTTTGTAACACGTCACATTTATATTCATCTTACTCTCGTTTTTGAAGGTTTTGACTCTTCTCTTTTCGTCTTTAGTCCTTTCAGTATGATGTCTTATTTTTCATATTCTTGCTTTCTCGGGATTATACATTTCAGCTAAGGGAAGATTGCTATTATTATTATTATTATTATTATTATTATTACTGGAAGGGAGAGGATTTAACTACAGCCTTTTCTCATCCCTCGAAATTTCACCAAGATGGCATAATCTGTTTTACTTTATTCTTACTATATCTATACGATTTTATTTTTTGTGTATTTATTTATTCATTTTTGGTTCAGGAGAAACTTTTCGAACTGTAGTGGGGTGATTCGATAGTTTCATTAATCCTTTCATCACTAGAGATTTTTAAAGAGCTGAATAAAATCGTCTGGAGGCAGCAGTAACGAAGCCTGACGTCACTGTAGAGCCACATTGTTTTATTAGCTTAGAGGGGACTTTGAGATACAGGGGTTCAGTTCTGATTGTCTTCAGTAATACCGTTAACTACTAGAGGCTTTTCCTTAGATGAATGAAATCGTCTGGAGGCAGCAGGGTTAACGTAAATAAAGCGTCATTCTCTCTCTCTCTCTCTCTCTCTCTCTCTCTCTCTCTCTCTCTCTCTCTCTCTCTCTCTCTCTCATGGTTTCTTCCACCTCAAGGATTCTTTTCTCCTATTCATCATGTACTCTTCTTTGCCTCTTCTCACTCATCTTTTTTTTCTTCTCCCCCCCTCCCCTTCCCCTCCCATCCTCCATACCCCCATTCTTTTTCTCGCTCTTATATCTTCTCTTCAATTTTCGTCTCGTCCTTCTCCCATCTACCTCCTTTTTCTGTACCATTCTTCCTCTCTCTCTCTCTCTCTCTCTCTCTCTCTCTATATCTCTATATATATATATATATATATATATATATATATATATATATATATATATATATATATAATATTTATATACACATTCTTTTTTACTCCTCCTCCCGCCTCGTTTATCTTCTTTCCCAAAATTCCTCTCCTTCCTTTCTCCCGCCGCTCCTCTCCTTTCCTTTTTCCTTTCCCTCTTCTTTTTTTTCTTCCTCTCCCTTGTCTCTTCTTCCACTCCCTTGTCTTCTCTTCCACTCTTTTGTCTTCTCTTCCACTCCCTTTTCTTCGTTACTGTCCCTCCTCTTCTATTATCTTTCCCTTCCCTTCCCTACCAATTCATTCCCTACCCATCCCTTCCCAGCCTTTCCCTTACTCACCTTGCCTTCCCTTCCTCTCTCTGCCCATGCATTCCCTGCCCTTTCTTTTCCATCCTTTCCCTTCCCTTCACTTCTCTGTACATTTCTTCCTTTCCCTTCCCTGCCCATCCCTTCCCTACCCTACCTATTACTTCCTTTCCCTACCCTTTCCTTCCCTTCCCTACTCATCCTTTCCCTTCCCTACCCTTTCCTTCCCTTCCCTACGGATCCTTTCCCTTCTCTACTCATTCCTTTCAATCCTTACCCATCCCTTCCCTTCCCTACCCTTCCCCTCCCTCCCCTTTCCTTCTCATCAACTTTCGTTCCCTTCCCCTTTCTACTTTTCCCTTCCTTTCCCTTTCCATCCTATATCCTCTCTCTCCTCACCTCTCCTCTCCTCTCCTCTGTGTGTGTGTGTGTGTGTGTGTGTGTGTGTGTGTGTGTGTGTGTGTGTGTGTGTGTGTGTGTGTGTGTGTGTGTGTGTGTGTGTGTGTGTGTGTGTGTTTCTCCTTTCACCTCCCTCCTTTCTTCACCTCTTCTGTCTTCTGAAGCCTTTTTGCTTATTAGAATCTAAGGAGGAGGAGGAGGGGGAGGAGGGAGGATGGGAGGGAGGAGGAGGAGGAGGAGGAGGGATGGACGGGAGGGAGGGAGGGAGAAGAAGGAATTTGGAAAGAAAATGGAGCCCAGGAAGATGGATGGAGAGTGCCTGAATAATAATAATAATAACAATAATAACACTAATAATAATAATAATAATAACAATAATAATAATAATAATAATAATAATGATGATGATACTACTGTACCACTACTACTACTACTACTACCACTACTACTTTGCGAGAACATTGAAAAGTTGTATTCCGTCCTTCGTACCTACTCCCTTCTGTTACATGCAAATTTCTTGTAACCACGCCTGTATCCACTACGTTCTCTTTGTTATATGGGAAGACTTTACTAGAGGGAGTTTTAAATTAGTGTTGATGGTGATGATAATAGGTGTTTTAATGAGAAGAATAATGATGGCAATGATGATGATGATGTCGAAGATTATAAGAGCAATAATGACAAGGATGATAATGTTGTTGTTGTTGATGATGATGATAATGTTGTTGATGATGATAATGATGATAAGTGCGGATAAAAGTGATGAGAAGCATAATGACAAAGATTACAATAACCTAAATTATGATGATGATGATGATGATGATGATGATGATTAAGCTGTACTGTACTCATGTCCCCCACGTTACAGGTACAGCGGTGGTGATGTAACGACGCTACCGGTGGAGTCCCCCCAGCCTCCCCCTTGTGGTCACCCGCCCCCCCTCCTCAAAAAGAGTAAGTACCATATCTCTGGCGTTACAGGGCGTTACAAAACATTACAGAGTGTTATGGAGTGGTAATTTATGGTGTTATCGTCTTACAGGTTGCAAAAGGGAGTTACAGGATATTACAGACTTTCGGAATGTAATAAGTTACAGGGATTTACAGGATGCGTGGAATTAATGAAGATATTTACAGCGTAAATAAGTATTTTTTAGAAGAGAAGGCAAACAGGTGACCTATAATTGATCCCTCAAAAGCTGTTGCTCGAACAGCAAAGGCCACCAACGTGAGTGAAGTAACAGTCAGACGAATTTGCTCTTCCTTCAATCAAGCCTGCATTACACAAAAGTCACCAGAACAAACTATAATAATTCATAAAACCGTATAGACTTTTTATAGAAATAAATCACCATAAACTGTAGATATTATATGTAGAGAGAGAGAGAGACAGACAGACAGACAGACTGACTGACGAAATCAGGAGGGTTTTCCTCAAATTCTAATAATTTTTAAAACCGTATAGACTTTTTATAGAAATAAATCTCCATAAAATGTTGATTTTATATGCAGAGAGAGAGAGAGAGAGAGAGAGAGAGAGAGAGAGAGAGAGCTGGGAGTGAGGGTTAACCCTTGTCTCTAATCCGATAATTGGCCCAGTAGAAACTGTGGCCACGTCGCACGTAGGGAAAGTTCCGTGAGGGACAACGCCTAAACGATCTGGATAAATTGGAAGGACCATAGTCTATATACTGTACAGCGATAGGATGGTATAGGGAGTCTGTATGCAGTTACTAGGCGTTACTAGGAATTTATATACAGCTTGGGGCCGTTACTTAGAGTCTGTTTGTAGTTACTGGGCGTTATAGGGAGTTCAGATACAGTGACAGGGCGTTACAGGGAGTCTATATGCAGGTACGAGCGTTACAAGGAGTTTATATGCAGCTACAAGGCGTTACAGAAAGCATATATAAAGATACACTGGGTTACTAGTCGTTATCTGGGGTTATATGGTGCTTACTCTGAGGTACAGTAAGTTACAGATGTTTGTAGGGTGTTACATAGAATTACGGTGTTAGTGATGATTTGGGGCTACAAAAGCGTTATGTGGAATTAGAGGGTGCTACGCAAACTCATAAGTTTACTATCGCCACTCCCCCCCAAAATATATATATATATATATATATATATATATATATATATATATATATATATATATATATATATATATATATATATATATATATATATCCATTCTCTTCTCTTTTTGTTGTTTTGTTTTACTCGTCTTGTAAAAAAAAAAATCGTTCAAAGTCTTACAAAAAGAACACACAAAAAATCTGTACAAGGTCCTAAAACATATATACAGTAGAGGTCTTCCATTCTTCATTTTGTCATGATATAACTCTTTCGTTCTTAGTGCCGTGATCTTTCTGATTCTTGCTTTTCCCTCTCTTTCTTGCACCTCACTAAAAACCTCTCTAACAATTCTACTTCTTCCTCTTTTCCACCTGGATGCGTCTGTTGCTCTCTCTTCTTTTGATAAAGCTGAACTCTTTGCTCAGACTTTGTAAAGCCACTCTGGATGATTCCGGTGCTGTTCCCTCATCTCTGCCCCTCTGACTTTTTCATGCCAGACATTAATTGTCCTTCAAAAGATGTACTTTCTGCCTTCTCTAGCATCAGTACTAATAATGCAAATGGCCCTGATGGGGCCCGTCCTTTGTTCACAAGAAACGTGTTTCCGTTCTGATATTCACCTGGACGTCCTCTTTTGTCTTTGTGGGCTTTTATCTTCCTGCTGGAAGTGGATGGTGGGTGGGAGCGCTCATCATTCACTCACCCCGTGTGGTGCTACCTTCAGTCAACTGCGCACTGAGTGATTAATCAAATGATTTCCTGTAAACCAGAAAACAATAGAAAACAATACACTGTTTTGAGTGATAAACATATAATAAAAAGGCCGTATAGAAATTAGTGGGCTTAGGCGCATCCACCTGGTGTGTTCCATAGAACTTACATCCAAGGTATGGTTAGGGCTTGTTGCTCACATAATGCCAGTCAGGGTTAAGTGACTGGTCACCCTCAGCTTTAATGCTGGAATAAAGAAGCCTAACCTCGGCACCTACGCTCCTAATAGGGCAAAAGAGGAGTGAATGATGAACGGATGGGTAGACTGGAAGTTTGCGTTCATTCAGTCTGCCCCAAGGGACTGTGGCTGATTTCCTATCAATCATATTATCGTCCAGTTGCTTTAAGCTCTTCCTTTTACAGACTACTCAAGTCCATCCGCCGTAAAAAGCTTTTGAAGTCCCTTTCATCGTTCTTCTTGCATTACATTCAGGCTCCTCATCATTCTCCGTACGGGATTTCGAAGACGCTTCTGCTATTACAACAGACACGCCGATGACCTTGAAAAGTGCTTAACAGAAATCATTTACCCTCCAGTTACCTACCTGTGCTTTCTACAGTACTCTTCTTCCTGTGCCAAGTTTCCTTTCTGATTGTCCAGAAACAGCATATTGTAGTAGGCGGATACAGCATACAGTGTTAGGCGGATACATCATACTGTATTAGGCGGATACTGTTTGAACACCATCAAGAGTAATGTTCTTCCCATCAAGGGTAATGTTCTTCCCATCAAGGGTAATGTTCTTCAAATCTCTGCCCTTTCACCATTTCTTCTCACAGTATACACCAGTAAATGGTACAGGTTATTTAACTTTTTTCCATTCATATCCATCCTTTACACTTGCATTGCGAATCATATGCCAAAATATAGGTACTACAACACTTGTCTATGAATTATTGTAGCATTGCAAAAAAATATATATATATCGTTCTTTTCAATACTCTGACCAGTAAAACGCCTTTGTCCGCGAGATACGATCGAGGCCATTTAAGTCCGAAAGCACTGAAATGTCCCTTTACACCCCGAGGATGCCTAGAGTATAATGATGGCTATCTACCAAGGTTCATGTTTTTACGTCAACCTGTCTGGCCTGTGGCCCTCTTTTGAAGATTTTCGACATGCTGCACTTGGTGCGTGTCACGTGCCACGTGGACAGCCTGGGTGTGATGAAACCTGTCCAAAACAAATCTTAAAGAATTGGGCTATCATATAGTGCAAACCACGCAGAGATCGGCCCTGTGGTTGCTGAAATATAAGCTTCTCAAAAGCGTTACGGTCGGCCAGGGCCAGGTTGGGCCGGGCCGAGTCTGGCCGCTCATATGCGAGAAAATGCTTCTCTTGACAAGAGACAAGAAGGCTTCACCCTCACTCGTAATAATTCAACTTCACTAGTCTTTCTCCTTGCAATAGTCCATGACACATGCAATCCCTTCTGCCTTCAGTAACACAGCTTAGTCTTTCGTTAGTTTTCGCTGTCTTTGGTGAATCTTTTCTTCGTAGTTTTCCTTGAGAGATCGCATTATTTCTCTTCCGATATCGGCTCCTCTAAGAT
>NC_137027.1:1172649-1197649 GCF_032717465.1 Coenobita brevimanus | reverse complement strand
GGTTATCTGGGTTACAGTTAACAATATGGTTTGTCATTCAGTGTAGAGTCATCTGAAGGCATTACTATATGGAGGAAGTGGATGATGGACGCCACCACCTACCACAGAGGGGAGGCATATCGTAACATTAGAGTATATACAGTACGCTGTGCCACATACATAAACAATATTCATAGTTTTGCCACATATCTTAATATTATCTACACTGTGCCACATACTCATTTACCATCTACTGTACAGGTTGCCACGTACACCAGCATTATCTACAAAGTTGCCACATACCTCAGTAATGTGCACAGTTTTATCATATACCTCTGCACTATCTACAGTGATGATGCCACATTCTTTACTATTATCTACAATGTTGCCACATACTTAAGCATTGCTTAGAGTGTGCTCCCTACTCCGTACTGTCTACAGGGTAGCCACAGGTCCCAGTATTATCTACAGCAGTGATTCCCAACCAGGAACCACCATCAGGGGCTCCACAAGAAATCATGAAATAAATATATAAAAATAAACAAAAAAATTAAACTGAAACAAAGTTTTAATAAAAGTATGGACTGCGTTTTTTCAGTATTTTTCCTTAGCATATATATATATATATATATATATATATATAGATATATATATATATATATATATATATATATATATATATACGCCGTAGGTATGGGTTCCCCGGGATATGAAAATTGTTTCAGGGGTTCTTCCTAAGTGTTAAGATTGGTAATCACTGAAATACAGTATTCCCACATAATAAGTCATAATCTGCCTTGGTACAGCAAACATCAGTATTACAGTAAGTACAGTGTTGTCACATAAGCTTATCAACAATGGTGCCACATATTTCAACAAAATGTACACCTGCCTGGCATTATCCAAAGTGATACTACATACACTACCATCACCTACAGTTTGCTGCATTCTCCAGTGTACATACCTTACAAAGTTGCAACATACCCAAACATTATATAACTTAGGCAGATTGCCACATACCACAGCATTATCTACAGTGTTCACACATGCCTTAATACTATTTAGTTTTGATATATACCCGAACGGCATCTGCAGCGATATCATATACCCTCAGTACTGAGATCAAAGTCCATAGATGAAGAGGGATAATGGAGCGTTCACGAACTCATGAGCTGCCAGTGATCGCCAGGTAATTTAATTAGGAACTAGGTCAACTACTCCCGGCTCGCACTGTCATGTACTACCTAAAATCCCTTCCATGACATTTAGTGATGACCAGTACATAAATTCTTCTGTACTGTAATATTTGGTTATTATACCAGTTTCCTCCTTATAATTTACTAAGTAAAATTTTGCAGAAAAGTTACTAGAATGCATAAAACGACAAGTGGTCCGTTAACAATCATCACAATATTAGATGATTCGCTGCATGTTTAATAAGAAATACTTATCACTTAGCTATCAAAGAGAATAATGTTTCATCTGGCAGATGGTAAAGAGAATGTACCAACTATTAGAAAAAAAAAAATAAAGAGCCGAAATTATGCAAACACGAAGCCACGAACCGAAATCGCAAGTACCAATGTTTCCAGGAAGACAGCAACAAAATTGGTTCGGGCGTGTACATAATTATAAGCTTCGTCTGATTCTCATAAATATTTTGCAGCCTAATGACTTCATGTTAATATTATATATAGAAGTATTTGTCTGAAACTCTTATTTGATTAAAACTATGTTAAAACACATGACCGAGAATATATTCAGTTTTTAAGCTACGAGCAACATTTGTCCCGAGGTTTAGACAATAATTTTAGCATCGGTTTAGTGTGTCTCCTCAATTTATAATACTGAAGCTTTTTTACTCATTTTATTGGGTAAATATGTTCATAAAATTATACTTATGGACAAAATGATAAAGGAAACACTTACACAGCGGTAGTTTAGTTGACCGCATTTTTCTTACTCAAATTAAGTTATCAGGTGAGGATTGGCAATGTTTGGGAACTCTCCTCCTGGGACACAAACACACATCTGCGAGGCAAGATATTCGAAATCCGTTGTGATAGTGATGTAGAAACTTATTTAGGATAGCTTCGATTTAAAAAAAAATAAATAAAAAATCTTTTTAATATTTTTCTATTATTACTAATTTTTAGTATTAAAAAAGCTTAATCCGTTATTAAATCATGATATGTACTGTAACTACATATTATTCACATTAAACTTAATTTCCAGATAACTTTTCATGTACGTGTGTATGTCAGCATGGCAAAATCTTATCATATCTATTTTTGTTCCATCAGTTGCGTAGGGACACGGGACTAGGCTGCTCTCTCTCTCTCTCTCTCTCTCTCTCTCTCAAACCTGTTACTATTATTTTGCTACAGGTACAAACAGCAATATATTCTTTTCGCTATAGCACTACGTAGAAAACCACCTTTGATGTAATCCTCTCACGTGATTGGGTGGATTGGAGAAAAGTTGTACGTAGATCTGTGGAAAACCTATATATGATTTAAGGTAGATTGTTATGTTATCGCTCTGTGTGGCTCGGTGGCGTTTCAGAGGACGATAAGAGAGGGTTATATTATTATTATTATTGTTATTATTATTATTATTGCTATCAGTCCTGCGAAGTGGAATGGTATCACTCTCAGCAGCTCGCCCTATACCATTGAGCGAGATTCATCCTGTGTGTGTGTGTGTGTGTGTGTGTGTGTGAACTCCTCCCAAGCTACTTAATTGGTTTAGATGAAGCCTTCCAGGAGAGTTCGTCTGGTTACTGGGCCCCCTCACCAAATAAAAATTTCTCAGGAATAGTGAAAGGATGGCAGATGTCGCTTTGACATCTTAGTAAATGTTGTAGAGTGGGCTCTCATCTACTACTACTACTACTACCACCACTTTACTACTATTACTACTAATACTAATACTAATACTGCACTACTACTAATACTAATACTAACAATAATGATAATGATAATTTTGTAATTCTTTCATATCGGCATGCATATCGCAGCATAGAGTATACATTTTCCATGTTTCGCTGAATATGTAGGATGAAACTGCACATCTTTTTTATTATTATTGTTGTTTGTGGTAGGTGGGGGTTCTTACCATCCACTTACTCGACGTAGTGCTGCTCTGGGTGCCTGTCCTGTCCTTCCTTCCTCTTCTGTCGTTCTTTCATTCTTTCCTCCCCCTTCTGCCTACAGATGACTTTACACTCCCTCTTCTTTCTTTTCTTCATTTTTTCCTCTTCCTTCTGCCTATGGGTGACTCTACACTGAGTGACAAGCCACCAGGAAACCATCATTTACTTTGCTGGGCGGGAACCATACAATCAAATTATGGCGCCGGGTAGTTTAGTGGGTAATTAAGGTGCTTCAGTGGGATTGAGCCGGTGCAGGTTTATATCCAAGAGGTGGTTTATACCTCACGTAATGCCACTCAGGGATGAGTGGGACTGGTCACTCTCATCTTAAATGTCAGGATCAACATGCCTATCCCCGGGCTCCTACGCTCCTCATGGGGCATCCCAGGATTGGGTGATTGATGGATGGATGGATTATTATTATTATTATTATTATTATTATTATTATTATCATCACCATTATTTTCCTTATTGTTATTGTTGTCGTTGTTTTATTTACCCTGAAATGAAAGATTTTTTTCACACCAACTGGGATTGGTCACCCACACCTTAAAATCCTGAATTCAATAACCTAGCCTCGGGTCCCTACGCTGTTGATAATAAAATGCAGGACTGAATGATGGATGGATGAATACAGTACAGCTGCCCGTCATTGCTTCCTCATTTAATCGTTTCCTTGATTATCGTCTCCAGCCTTTAAGTTCTGTGGCCACCTTCTGCGCAGGTAACAATTAACTCTTCTGTATTACTAACTTGCCTATTGTACTGAACAGGTATGGTGGTAATATTGGCATTTCAATTTGCAAATGTGGCATAGGTGGTTGGAATGCTGGAGTGGTTGGCAAAGGTGATTGGAATGAACGGAACGATGGTGTGGTTTGAGTGATACCATGCTTGTACTGCTGCTTGTAATGCTGCAGTGGTTGGATGAAGAGATTGTAATTCTGGAGTGGTTGGATTATGAATAGTTGGAATGCTGGAGTGGCTGGAATGTTGTTGTTGTTGTTGTTGTGTTGCCCTGATCTGTCTGATCGAGCAGACTCATCGACCACAGGTAAGCAACCTCCCTTGCAGGGCCGTCCTGTACGGTGAACTGATGTTTCCTTGCGGTTGACAGAGACTCCCCACAGCGAGGCCTGTAATGACTGGAATGAAGGAGTGGCTGGAATACTAAGGTGGCTAAAATACTGAAATAATTGAAATAGCGAGGTGGTTAAAATACTTTGTCTGAAGAGAAATTATTGGAATAGTCAGGTGGCTGATATGCAGTTATGGACATAATTCCCAGATTGAGAAATACGTGGGTGGTGTGAGAAGATATGGCTGAAAGGGTTACGTTGCTGCAGTAGTGGAGTGGCTGAAGCAGGTTTGGTTGAAATGTGAAAGTGGCTTTGGAAATAGAGATGACTGGAATAGTGAAATACCACAATAGGTAAGTGATAAATGAATTAAAAACAAGTATCCGTAACCAAAAAGAAGTTATGATTTGACAGGAAAACGAAATAAGCTGTAAAAAGGCGTAACTTTAAAGAATTGATAACAGTCTAGTCAAGGAGAGCTCAGAGAGTGCAACACCAGCAAGCCATCAATTGGTTTAAAGGCCGACTGTTTGACTTCCCCCTGAGACCTTGACCTTTGACCTATTACTCTCAAAATCGAGTTACTTCAACCTTGCCTGCTCAGTCCTTTCACAGAGACTGGTCCAATATCAGATCACACTTGATTGAGATGACCTTGCTGTGTGACCTTCGCCTTTGTCTGATTCTTCTCAAAATCGAATTCCTTTATTAATGTGTTTTCTTGAAGCTTTCTGCAACGTTTGATCAAAATAGGATATATATTGTTTAAGATGTCATTGTCATGTGACCTTCACCTTCGACCTCTTGCACTAAAGAACATTAGGTGAATCCATTGGGTGATCCACAACATTCCCAGCAAGTTTTGCTCACAGAAGATCAAAACTGCGTTGTTCACACACACACACACACACACACACACACACACACACACACACACACACACACACACACACACACACACACACACACACACACACACACACACACACACACACACACACAGGTCGAGTAAAACAGAATACAGGTTCTCACTTTGATAGCGCTATTGAAATAGTAATCATATAAGAAAGCGAACTCAAAGCCACAGACTCACGCATCCAAACACACTGTCTGAGGGGAGCAGGATGGGGATGGGGGAGGGAGGAGGAGGGGTGGAGTTCGAGAGGGGGTAAAGTCCAAGATATTAGTTTTTAAGCTACACTAATGCCCCTCTTCCACCCATCCCCATCCTCCTCTCCACCAGTTCCCTACCTACCCCCCTCTCCCTCCTTGCTCTCTTCCCATTCCCTTTCTCCTTCTCCCCCTCACACTCTTCCCCTTCCCTTTCTCCTCTCTCTTGTTTCCTCCACTTATTCCTTCCCACAGTCCTTTCCCCTTCCCTTTCCCCTCTCCCCTGTTTCTCTTGCTATTCTTCATCTCCCCTTTGCTCTCCCTCCCTCCCTTTTCTCCTCTTCCCATCCTTTCTTTCCTTCCCCTTCCCTTTTCGTCCCCTCGCCAGCGTCTCCCTTACTCATTCTTCCTGTCTCAGCTCTCCTCTTCTCCCCCTTCTCCTCCCCTATTTTCTCTCCCCTCCCCCACCTTCTATCCACCACCATTGCCCTTCATTCTATTCTTCCTTCCTATCCTTCTCCCTCTCCCGTATTCTCTTTTCACCCGTCCCTCATGTTCCCGTCCTCTCATTCTCCTATCCTTCCCTCTCCTCTCCCCCTTCCTCTCCCTTTCCCCCTTCCCCCTCCCTCTCCCCCTCCCCCCAGACATGTATTCTTTTAGGCTTCAGTGATATTTGGGTATGTAGATAGGCCTTTTATTAATCCTCCTCCTTTTTTTTTTTTTTAGGTTCGTTCTTTTAGCTTTCGTTCGTTGTGACTGGAAGTATTGGCTGGGTAATTTTTGAGAGATTTTGGTTTATGGTATTATTATTATTATTATTATTATTATTATTATTATTATTATTGTTGTTGTTGTTGTTGTTGTTCTTACCATTATTGTTAGTATTATTATTATCATTATTATTATTTTTTATTACTATTATCATTGTTGTTTTTGGTTGTGAAGATGGTGGTGGTGATGATGATAATGATATGATTGTTGTTGTTCTTGTTGTTGTATATGATGAAGATGGAGCTGTTGGTGGTGATGGTGATGATAATTATGTTGATGACTGTTGTTGTTGTTGTTGTTGGCGTTTTTGTGATGTTTTTGTTGTCATTGTGGATGTTGTTGCTGTGCGTAATAACAAATAATAAATGTAAGCTTCGGAGAGCATATGCACATGAACACGCACATGTACTCATATTACGAGAACACATGTTTTTCCTACACACGCACATGCACACAGTGGGATGCACACCGACTTGTACATACACAAAGAAATGCACACACAAGGACAAACATAAACAAAAAGATACACACAGACACACACACACACACAGACACACACGTACCGGTACAAAAACATGCACACACACACACATCATCAAAGCCTCACTATAAATTTAATATCTTGCTTCTCAAGGAGTCAACACTGCCTTTGACGACTGACTCTCTCTCTCTCTCTCTCGCTCGCTCCCTCTCTCTCTCTCTCTCTCTCTCTCTCTCTCTCTCTCTCTCTCTCTCGTTTATTCCTGTCTTAATTCATTCCCCTCCGTCTCCCTTCTTCTCCTTCTCCTCCTCCTCATCATCGTCATCATTATCATCATCATCATCATCATCATCATCATCATATTCTTTCTTCTTTACCCCTGTCACTCTGTCCCACTCCTACCCTTATCCCTCCTTTCAACGTCTTCCTTTCCCTTCTTCCTCCTCCACCTCCTCCTCCTCCTCCTCCTCCTCCTCCTCCTCCTTCCCTTACGGTATGACGGGCAAAGGAAAATATTTTGAAGGCAAGTGAGGAAGGCGAGGAGTAGGAGAGAGAGAGAGAGAGAGAGAGAGGAAGGAGATGTGGATGAGGAAGAATTGTTGAAAGGGAAAGGAAAAAGGTGAAGGGGGAGGAAGAAGAAGAAGAAAGAAGAAAAAAAAAAAGAGGAGGCGGAGGAGTAGGAAGAGAGAGAGGACGAGGGAAGAAGAAAAGAAAGGGAAAAATAAACAAAAGATAGGGACGAAGAGGAGATAAGGAGAATAAAGAGGGGAGGAAAAGGGAGGAAGAAAAGGGAGGAAATAGGAGAGGGAAGAATAGAGCAAGGTGTAGAAATGGCACCGGTTTGAGAGAGAGAGAGAGAGGTCGGGGAGGGGGAAGGAAGCGAGAGAGAGAGACAGACAGACAGACAGACAGACAGACAGAAAGACAGACAGATCGGGAAGGGGAAGGAAACGAGAGAGAGAGAGAGAGAGAGAGAGCAACGCGGCATCAGAATATCGCCTTCAAATGGATAAACCTGTATATGATTTTTTACGGGTCGACTTCTGGAGGTGGAAAATTTTTGAGTTATATTGACGTCCATGTTTTTACGCTTTTTTCTCGTTTTGGGAATATTTTTACGATTTCGTGTTGGTCTGTTGCTCTGGTCATTTCATATAGTTTGCTTTGTGCTTGATGTAGTATGTCAAAAACTGTAATTCTTGTTTCACTTTAGCTATATAGTTTTCAATGTATTACACCAATCTGGCCTCATATTACCGCCTCTCCATTTTGAATTCTGAATCGCAGCAAAAGGCTGACGCTTGAATATGATGTTAGTCACGAAGAAATGCTATGGAAAGGATGTAGAGCCGTAACAATATATATATATATATATATATATATATATATATATATATATATATATATATATATATATATATATTTTCCACTAAGCCTCGTGAAATAAACTGCGAAGGGACGGGAATCTGGTCCGGGTGGAAGTAAAAACAGTATATATAGCTCATTGATGTAATTTTTATGTTCTTACTTCCTCCGGACGATTTCACTGGGCTTAGGGAAGACTTTTCCAACTGAAGGAGTTAGAACTACAAGAGTGCTTCCCTACCTGAAGAAAATCGTAAGGCGGCAGTAAAGGTAATATTTAAAATAGATGTCAATATATTGAAAGGCTTGATACTACTACTCTGCGGTCAGGTTGTGTTAGGAAGAATACTGCCACCGTATTCCCTGCGTTTCGTAAAAGGCGACTAAAAGGGGCAGGGTGAGGGGACTAGGGACTCCATCCTCTGTTTTTTAGTTCCTAAAAAAAGACAGGCCAGAGAAAGGGATGGGGGATGGAGTTATCCCCGTACCCTGAAGATTGGGTCTATGAATGTGCGTGGATGTAGTACGATTGAGGCTAAAAGGGAGGAGATTGGGAGAATGTTTGTGAGAAGAAAGTTGGATGTGTTAGCTTTGAGTGAAACTAAGATGAAAGGGAAGGGTGAGTCTATGTTTGGAAGTGTGAATGGAAGATTGTCAGGTGTTGATAGAGGAAGGGCAAGAGAAGGTGTGGCCTTGTTAGTGAGTCCGGAAGTACAGCAGTGTGTGATTGAATGGAAGGAGGTGTCATCGTGGCTGATCGGGTGAAAGCGAAATTTAAACGTGAGTTGTGGGTGTTTCTGAGTGCATATGGGCCTGGTAGTGAAAGGGATGAAGAAGAGAGGGAGTCTTTCTGGAATGATGTTGATGAGTGTCTGCAGAGTTTTGGAGCGAATGTGAATGTGGTAATGATGGGAGATATGAATGTTAGAGTGGTAAATGTAGCAGTTGAAGGTGTAGTTGGTATGCATGGTGTGCCTGGAAGAAATGAAAATGGGGAACGAATGATAGGGATGTGTGTTGAGCGAGAGATGGTGATTGGAAATACGCTGTTCGAGAAGAAAGATATTTATAAGTATACATGGGTGAGACAGGAGGGTGGAATGGTTGTGGATAAAGCATTGATGGACTATGAGGTTGTGTCTAGGAATGTAATAGGAAGATTATTGGATGTGAGAGTTCTGAGAGGGGAGGGTGGAGGTACGTCTGACCACTACCTGGTGGAGGGAAAGTTAATAGTAGGTAAGAGATGGGTGAGAGCGAGGAGTATTAGGTGTGGCAGGGAGATTTTGAAAGTGAGTGAGTTGGATAAAGGAGGGAAAATGATAGAGTATCGGGAGAAATTTAAAGATGAGTGGAACGCAGTGAAAGATCAGGAAAATGGCAGTGTGGAGGAGGAATGGCAGTTGTTTAAGAGTGCTCTGGCGGGACATGCAGAAGAGGTGTGTGGTGTGAGACCTATGGGTGGTGGTGTAAGAAAAGGAAGTGAATGGTGGTGCGAGAAAGTAAGTATGGTTGTGGCTGAGAAGAGACGTGCATATGAAGTGTGGCTGCAGAGGAAGGATGAGGTGTCATATGAGAGGTATAAGGAAAAGAGGAATAGGGCGAGAAGGGCTGTGCGTGATGCTAAAGTGGCAGCAGATGAGAGGTGGGATAGGCGGCTGACTGATAATTTTCAATAGAATAAGAAAATGTTCTGGAAGGAGGTGAAAAGGGTGCGAAAGGGAGAGTCTGGGAAGGAAGATCAAGTAAAAGCAGAGGATGGAAGGATATTAACTGAGATGGATGCAGTAAGGAAGAGATGGGCAGAGTATTTTGAAAGATTGTTAAATGTAGAGGAGGAAAGGGTGGCTGAGATTGTGGCGGATGGAAGGGTGCTATAAATAAATGTGTTGGGAGAGTTGAATGATTCTTTGATCACGAAGGAGGAAGTGGAGAAGGCAGTAAAGGAGATGAAAACTGGGAAAGCTGCAGGTATGGATGGGTGTGCTGTGGAATGCCTGAAGGGTAGTGGAGTGAATATTGTTGACTGGTTAGTAAGACTGTTGAATGTGTGCTTTGTGAAAGGTATGGTGCCAATTGACTGGGTAAGTGCTTGTGTGGTCCCGTTGTATAAAGGCAAGGGTGATAAGTATGACTGTGCTAGCTTTAGGGGTATAAGTCTGTTGAGTGTTGTAGGTAAGGTGTATGGTAGAGTATTAATTATGAGAGTTAGAGACAGTACAGAGGGTGTGATTGGTGATGAGCAGTGTGGCTTTAGGAGAGGGAGGGGATGCGTGGATCAGGTGTTTGCTGTGAGACAAGTGTGTGAAAAGTATTTAGCGAAAGGCAAGGATGTGTTTCGGGCATTCATGGATTTAGAGAAAGCGTATGATAGAACTGATAGGGAAGCTTTGTGGACTGTTTTAAGATTGTATGGACTTGATGGTAGGTTACTAAAAAGGGTGAAAAGTTTTTATGTAAATAGCAGAGCGTGTGTAAGAGTGGGAAATGCTGTGAGTGATTGGCTATCCATGAGAGTGGGGCTGCGACAGGGATGTGTGATGTCGCCTTGGTTGTTTAATATTTATATGGATAGTGTTGTAAGGGAGGTGAATGCAAGAGTTTTAGGTGGAGGTCTGAGTCTGGTGAATGTTGATGGTGGAGAGTGGAAACTGAAGCAGCTGCTGTTTGCAGATGATACTGCACTGGTGGCTGATTCAGAGGAGAGATTGAGATTGTTGGTAGAGGAGTTTGGAAGGGTGTGTGAAAGGAGGAAATTGAAAGTAAATGAGAATAAGAGTAAAGTGATGAAGTGTACGAGGTTGATAGATGGTAGGGGGATGAATATAGTTTTGAATGGTGAGTTGCTTGAGGAGGTAGATTATTTTAAATATTTAGGGTCACATGTTGCTGTGCATGGAAGAATAGATGCAGAAGTGAAGTTTAGAATGAATGAAGTAGGTAAGGTGCTGGGAGGAATGAAAAAAGTTTTCAGATGTCGTTCGCTTAGAATGGATGTAAAGAGAAGGCTGTATGAGGGTGTTGTGGTACCGACTGCGTTATATGGGGCTGAAATATGGAATATGGGTGTAGCAGAGAGGAAAAGTTTGAGTGTAATGAAGATGAGGTGTCTGAGGCGTATGTGTGGAGTGACGAGAATGGATCGAGTGCGAAATGATGAAGTGCGAAGGAGAACTGGAGTTGTTCGGGAGATGGCTGGTAGAGTTGAGCAGAAGGTGTTGCGATGGTTTGGGCATATGGAGAGAATGGATAATGAGCGACTGGTGAAAAAGATAACTCGATCTGATGCGAGAGGTGTAAGGCTGAGAGGGAGACCACGAACAGGATGGATGGACAGTGTGAAGAGAGCGCTGGATGCGAAAGGGATGTCTGTTGAGCAAGGAAGAGTGGCTGTGCGTGACAGAAATAAATGGAGAGAAATTATGAATGAATAAATGATGACGCAGCCCTGAGGGGATATTCTCCCGCATTTGGTCTGATCAGCTAATCAGGTCAGGTGCAGGTAAGGAGATGGGTCAATTATGATGTGGCAGGGGTAAATCAGCTCTGCTGTCGAGCCCTGCTGCGGATGCAATTGACCCTTGTGCGGTGTGGTGCGGTGTGGATCTGTCCTTTCTCCCCTTTGGGGCTAAGATGCGAATGAATGTGTTCGAATGGATGAGTAAATGGGGAGTGTGTCGTCCTGTCTGGGCTACCTCCCTTTCCCTGGGGGAAGCAGCCTAGGTATATAGATAGATAGATATACAGTGAAGAATGTAGCAAATATATATAAATAAATGAAACGCCGAGAACTCAGGCCCCGAGCAGTCGATGCAATGCGTCGCTTGGTAAGACTCCGACAAGCCTTGCACACAGGCTCATCACACTCCCTCAATTAGAGGATTCACTGTGGGTTGTAATGAGACTAAAGATAAACTAAGTCGAACCCATATGGCCTTGACCTTTGACCATTTGACCTTGCTGACGTAATCAGTTTATCGTCCCTTCAGAATGTATCAATGACAAAAGTTTGGTCGAAATCCGTCGAGGGGTTCAGGAGATATTGCACCCAAACCCTTATAACCTTGATGTTTGACCCCTTGACCTTGATGATTGATCCCTTAACCTTGCTGACCTAATCAGTTCATTATTTCCTCATACTGCGTCACTGACAAACGTTTGGAGGAAATCTATTGATGGGTTCACGAGATATCGCGCCCGGAAAAGTGTCACTTATGCATGGACCCAAGCACGCACGCACGCACGGATCTGCATGCCAGTCACTTAATTCCTCCTCCACCATAGGTAGGTGGAGGGATAATAAATAAATAAATATGATAAATGTATGTCATGACTGCCACGAAATACAGAAATGACAGGTAACATTAAATTTAAAAGAAAGGGACATCCAGGTTGATCCCAAGCAAGACCTTCTATAGCTGGTTTATTCTAACTTGACAAAGATCCCTAATCCTTAGCAGATGACAATATGTAGTCATTCGAGGGCCATTTGACTATAAACCAAGAAGACTCATTCCTACTTATAACTAAGACATATCACAGTTCGTGCAACCACTACTTAGTACTGAAGTTGTGAGAGTGGTTCATTTCCTTCAAGTGAAAACATATTGGCTGCAGAGTTTAGATGGTTGTTATTATCTGACGTAACTGGGACATTCTCACATCTTGAATATTAACTAGTGGTTGCTTGAAATTCAGTGAGTCTAAGTTATGATGTAGGAATAAATCTCAGTTACTTGTCAAATCGACCATCCAACCTGACCACAGTTGGTCGTCTACTGCGCTGAGAGATTACGTGTCTTCTTCAGTTTAGAATATATGTTCCATAGTTCAGATTAGTTCTTATCAATGATGGAAATAACGACTTAGAGCAACTAACTTAAGACTCCATGAGAAAAGTAAAAGATGCAGTACTAGAATTATACCCATTTGTTCCTAGTGTCCTAAACAGAGGACGGAACTGGACATTTTCGAAAGTTAATAAAGGGAGAGGGGGGAGGAATCAGAGGGTACGGATCTATGAGTTTCATGGCTATGACCCGATAGGCGGAGGGCGGTGCGCTTAGTAATCTTCCAGCAAAATCCCTCACCCAGGAAACCTGGACACAAATGGGTTTCCGGAATGTATGGAGGATCTTCAGAAGATAAGTAGTAACACGGTATTAAAACCATGAATAAATGACAACGTAACACATGCAAATGCATGTAAGATGAAAAGTAATGATTTAAGAAAATTCAGCATGACCAAAGCTGGATAACTTTGAGGAAAGGGGGAAATCTGGAAGCAGAGAAACAATTTTATTTACTCAAAGAGACTCTTATGAGGCAGCAACAAACAGCAGAAAAAGAGGTGATAGAAATTGTAGAACTTGATGCAAAGCTAAACGGCAGTAACATTATTTTGTAAAGTCTGTTTAGGACTGACAAGCAGAGGTCACAAAAATATCCAGTGTTAGTGCTGACAAGGTAAAACATAGGCAATGTTGCAACCCTCCACCTGACCAAGCACATACCCCCTACCTCTCTGCACACCTAACCAATTGCATAAGAGCCCTCACCCCCCAGGTCTTTTATATTAAAGGTGGGAGTAAGAAGAACCTCTTGATGACACATAATCTGAGCTCTTCAGATTCCTTGTGCAGGTTGCAATGAAATCTCTGGATTTTTTTTTTTACTTTTTCATTACTAAAAAAAAAAAAAAAAAAAAAAATTAAGACATAGCATTCTACTCATTAAAAAGGCATCAGTTCCATTTAAGACACATAACAATGTGAAATTTCATGACTTCTATAATGAATACTTTCTGATTTCTGGCCTGGAAACGAAATCTCTACACCCAGCCGACCGCCCTGCTGCCCAACACTATGGACGGACACCTATTGAATCCAGCGAAAACAACACCCTCCTCTGACTTTGTCAGGTGAAGGGTAAAAAGTATTTGAATGAAATAAATGGAAGTAAAAACAGGTGAAAACGGTCGCACATTCAGTCGTTCAGTACTACGAGTATTAAGGATGCAGGTAAGTTTGCAGTATATAAGCAAAACTATTTACCAAAAGCTTGAAATAAAGGTGCACCAATAAAAGAAAAAAAAAATATTGTATTTTCATAAAAATTCGAATTTAAAGATGTCACCATTGCAGGATGACTCTCACTCTCTCTCTCTCTCTCTCTCTCTCTCTCTCTCTCTCTCTCTCTCTCTCTCTCTCTCTCTCTCTCTCTCTCTCTCTCTCTCTCTCTCTCTCTCTCTCAATTATTTACTAAAGTTCGTACAGATTAGAAATCCTGAGCACGTTTTCAGGATGAGATATTTTAAGCATTCCACCCAGTCCACACCAGACGATATTATTTAGCTTAGGAGCGGCTTCCCGTCCTCTGAGGGCTCACTTGTATATGATATGTATGACTCTGTTAGATTTTCCCGCCATTTTACCCAATATTTTTCGCGACAGTTTTGCAGGCGTTCTTGGCGGGCCTTTGACTATCTCTCCCCGCTCCTTTTGTATCGTAATGAAGCCGTTCCCGCGCGGGGCAGTGTGGGTAATGTCGGAAAATATAAACATACGAGGAGCGTGGCGCAGTCAAGAGGCGGCCATTAGAATAATATTAAGAGAGATGGCCGGCTCCCCCCCAATATGGCATCCCATTGTTCCGTTTTCCGCTCAGCCGCCACCTTTTCCGTCGTGTCCCGGTGCACGCTTTGGGCCTGACCTCGCCTTCCGCAGCGCCAAATTGTTCCGATAAATCTGTCATTATTTATAGCTTAATGGGGTGTGTTGGATTATTTATTGAAGCTGTTATACGGGTAGGGTTGTATATTGTGACTGTCATAAGGGAAAGTGAATATTTAGGGATTTGTTTTGGTAGTCTGTGGCGTGGATAAGGAGGATTGGGAAGTTGGAGGGAGGGTAGAGGCGCGGCACTAACGTCTTCCTGTCAGTAATGCAAGCGACACGAGACAACTTTCACCTCACACTCTCTCCCTTTCTCCCCTCTTCCCCTTTCATCCCACTCCCTTGTCCCCTTCTTGTATCCCTTTCTATCCTTTGCATCTCCTTCATTTGTTCTCTTTTCCCTCTCCCCTCTTCCGTCTCATCGTTTTCACCCATTTCCCCTCTTTTACTCTCATTCCTCGTCTCCCCACTCATGATATCCATTCCACCTCCTTATTTCCTTTTCCTTCTCCCTCACTCTCTCCCTCTCCTCCCCTCTACCTCCTTGCATTTTCACCCACGCCTCACTTTCCCCCTCTTTACCTCCTCTCCTTGTGTCTGCTTCTCCTTTGCTATCCTTCTATCTCCATTCCTTTTCCCTCCTCTTCCCCACTGTTTTCCTTCTCCTTTTCCCCTCTTCTCTCTTCCATTTTCATCCATACATCCCTTTCCTTTCCTGCACTCTTTCTCTTCCTATTTCTTCCTTGCTATAATTTTCACTTCCCTCTTTCCTTCCATTTACTTCCCTTCGTGTATTCCCTCTCCTTGTCTGTAATTCTTCCTCTTCCATCTTCACATTAAATTTTCCTTTGCTTTGTTATTTATCTACTTCTCTCTCTCTCTCTCTCTCTCTCTCTCTCTCTCTCTCTCTCTCTCTCTCTCTCTCTGGTGTACCGTAAATTTATCTCTTAAGTTTTAGTCACAACTTTGCATGTCCTTGTTCTTGGTTGGCTTTGTTTGCCTTGTTTTCCTTTGATTATTTGTTTTATTACCTTGTCTTTATTAAAATTATTAGTTGTATATTATTTTGATTTATAATTATGCAAGGTGTTCTTTGATTTTCATGAGAGAGAGTGGGGAGGGGGGAAGAAGTGAAGGAAGATGAGTGTAGAGAAAAAAGAGGAAGTAAGAAAATGGGAGAGAGGGAGAGGATAGAGGAAAGAGGAAGTAAGGAAATGAGAAAGAGAGAGTGGTTGATAGCAGACAAACGAAAAACAAACTGATGTATGAAGAAAGAAGAGTAGGAATGAATCAGATGGGGAGAGATGAAGTAGATATGAAAAGAGAGAGGAGTGAGAAGGGACATGGAAAGATATCAGATTAAAGATAGGATGGGGTGAAAAGAGACACCGGAGAAACACAAAAGCTGTAGGCATGGAGAGAGAGAGAGGGAGAGAGAGAGAGAGAGAGAGAATAGGAAAGTTGGGTGAAGCAAAAACAAAAGACAGATGACAGGACAGAAATGCAGTAAATAAAGGAAGGAAGAAGGAGCAATAGGAAAGATGTGGAGAGCTGAAAACAAAGCAAGGAGAGAGAGAGAGAGAGAGAGGGGGGGAAGGGGGAAGAAAAGGGATTGATGGAGACAAGCCACACCGCCACTAATGTGACAAAAATAACCCCTCTGGTCAATCTCTCTCTCTCTCTCTCTCTCTCTCTCTCTCTCTCTCTCTCTCTCTCTCAGTTTATGTGTATGTATATAGATAGATGGATAGATAGATCAGATATATATGTCATTGTCTTCATCTGTTTTTTAATTAGACTCTCTGCCCAAAATGGTTGTCATAGTTTTTTTTTTCTTTATCTGCCTGTCAGCCTTTCATCTCTTTATTTGTCTGTCAGCCATCCCTCTCTTTATCTGCCTGTCAGCCTTCCCTCTCTTTATTTGTCTGTCAGCCATCCCTCTCTTTATCTGCCTGTCAGCCTTCCCTCTCTTTATTTGCCTGTCAGCTTTCTCTCTCTTTATTTGCCTGTCAGCCTTCCAGCTCTGTATTTGTCTGTCACCTTTCCCTTTCTTTATTTGTCTGTCAGCCTCCCCTCTCATTATCTGCCTGTCAGCCTTCCATCTCTTTATTTGTCTGTCAACCTCCCTAGCTGACTGTGTACCGTAAATAGCTTGCTTGTAACTGTGCCTGTCAGTGTCTTCCTGTATATCCAGCTCCATGTATCTGTCTGTCTGTCTTCCTATCTCTCAGTAGTTTAGTCTGTCATTCCATTGTATTTAATATAGTAACTGATTTATTTACCTTAAAATATGTCATTATCTATCTACCTGTAAGTAAATATGTATCAGTATCTGTACATTTACCTGTCTGTCTGTATACTCCTAACTGTCTATCTATCTATTTGTGTCTGTCTGTCTATCTATCTATCTATCTGTCCATCCATCCAGCTATCTATCTGTCTATCTATCACCGTTCCCTGGATCAGCCATACCGCAGGACACAGTGATGGTGATAATGAGGTAGGGTGAGGGAGGGGCAGGGAGAATTGGTTAACACGCCGTGACGTCATAACAAGGGCCGGGGGGAGAGAGAGAGAGAGAGAGAGAGAGAGAGAGAGAAGGGTAACTAACGAAACGCTGATAGCCTGAAACGTGTGTGTGTGTGTGTGTATAGATAGATAGATAGATAGAAAGATAGATAGATAGATAGGCAGATAGATAGATAGACAGATTGATAGATAGATAGATTATACAAGTAAATCAATAGACAGAGAAAGACAAGCGCGTTGGTAAAACACACACACACACACACACACACACACACACACACACACACACACAGCGATTTAGCAGTCACGCACATTATATCTCCCCTTCCCTCCCTTCCATCATGTCAGCACTCTGAGGAATTAGAGAAAGTGAGGAAATGAGAAAGTAAGAAAATATATCATACATAATCACGCAGTAAGAAAAGTGTTATGACTAATTTGCAAACCCAGGAATTAGAGGTGCTGGGGTATGTGTATAGATAGACAGACACAGATTAAAACTATCACCGTAAACAATAATAGTAACGAATAACAAAATACAGATAAAACCATAAATAACAGCAGGTCAAAATAGTACCATCTACAACAGCAGCAACGTCAGGAACAGGTACAGGTGATTACAGAAGTGGTCTGTTATCTGAAGAGACGAGAGTTCGAGCCCCGTTTGTAGCAAAGAACAGGTTATTTATCTGAATTTCCTTAAACTTGACTTTACTGATGTCTAAGAGGACTGCCAAATGTCACAGAAAAAGTCCCCATTAAGTTCATCACACCAATCTCTAACCTGTATTCAGTATGGACGGTGGGTGTTAGTGCCGAATTGGTGACAGTGAATTTGTGTGGCACGTAGAAGGACTGCTTGACCTTAGGGAACGGGTCACCAAGTTCATATCCAGAGCTAGACGCATAAAAAAAAAAATGTGGAACGAAAACAGTGATAAAACATGACAGTAAAAAAAAACAAGAATTACGACCACAAATAAAATAAAAACATAAATAAATAAAACGACATGAATAAAAAGGAAGAACTCTGTAAAGAAGAACAAGAACACAAACAACACACACAATAACAATAACACCACAACCACCTCACCAGAATAAGAACACAAACAACACATACAATAACAATAACAGCACAACCACCTCACCAGAACAAGAACATAAACAACACATACAATAACAATAACAGCACAACCACCTCACCAGTACCAACACCACGGATTAACACTTCTAGCTCGAAATTCACCACTTAAGAGTCTGAGCCACAGGGAAGTTCAAAATATCGACATTGATAATTTTCGAAGTATCAGCGCAAATCTCGTTTCCAGTACAAAATTATCGTGTGAAAATAGCGTTGAAATAATATAAAGTACTTGCTGAATAACGTTATGCATCGATTTAGTCGTTAATAAATAAAGTACAGTATCGAAGACCAGCCATCTTTGAAGTGTTTGAGAAATCGTATGTTATTTTTCTTACTGATCGTTAAATCGAGGTATAATATAGTTCAGTATGTACTTCATATTACGTCAAAGTTATTTTCACACTATGTTCATCTATTCAAAACGTGACTGGAACTAGTATCACGAAAATTACCAATGTCGATATTTTGAACTTCCTCGTAGTCCTAACCTCGCAAGTGGTGAATTTGAAGAGCCAGGGTCCGATTCCCGGGCCGGTCAGACTCTTGGACAAGTTTGTGCATTTGGGGACCTGGCTGTAACATCCATCGTTGGGCGTCCTATTCTTCAGGAAGATTATTAGTTTGCATACGAGTAATATGTTTTTTTGCCCTAATGACCTTCCGGCATTAACCTTAAATTTCTTCTTCAACACCAGCAAGAAGAAAACAACAGCAACAACAACAAAACAAAACCAACACAACACTAACAACAAACACAAGCTACTCCTTCCTCCTTCTCTCTCACTTCCTCCACTTCTTCCCTGCTCACCCCTCCTAAGCAACAACAACAACAATAACAAGAACAACGACACGGAAATATGCCCTCCCCTCCCCTACTTCCTCCATTTCTTCTCCTCCCATCCCTCCCAAACTCCCCCACTTCCTTCTTCTCTCTCCCTTTATTCACATGCCTACTCTTTTCCCCTTGTCCCCCACCTTCTGTGTTTCCCTTTCCCCTTTCTTTTCCCCTCCCTCTTCCCTTTTCCTTTTTCCCTTTTTCCCTTTCCTTTCCTCCTCTCTTCCCCTTCCTCTCTTCTTCCTCTTTCCTCTCCCCTTCCCCTCGTCTTTCCTCTCCCCTTCCTCTCTTTCCTCTCTCTCTCTCCCCCCTACCTATGTACCCCTACCCCCCCTGATTTATTTCTCATCTTCTCTGAGCATTTATCTCTCCCTTCCCCGTTCTCCCTTTTCCCTCCTCTCCCTCCATTTCTCCGTTCTCCCTTCTTCCCTCCTCTCCCTCCCCTCCTCCAATCTCTCCCTCCCCCTCCCCCTCCCTCTCTTATCTGTCACCTCCATCAAATCCTCACGATGACTTAATTTGCACTAGGGGAGGGAGGGGGAGGAGGAGAGGGAGGGGGAGAGGGTAGGAAGAAGAAGAGAGGGAGGGGGAGAGAGGGGGAGGATTATGGGTGGAGGAAGGTGCAGAAGGGGGAGGAAAAGTACGGGAGGAAGGAGTACAAGAGATTACAAAGTAGTATAAAGGAATATAAAGGAGTTCAAAACAGAGTACAAAGGAGTGTTAAGAAGTTCAAAGGAGTGTTAAGGAGTACAAAGTAGTATAAAGGAATACAAAGGAGTGCAAAACTGAATGCAAAGGAGTATAAATGAGTACAAAGGAGTATAAATGATTACAAAGGAGAATAAATGAGTACAAAGGAGCGTTAAGAAGTACAAAGGAGTGTTAAGGAGTACAAAGGAGTATAAATGAGTACAAAGAGGAATAAAGGAAAGTAAATGAGGAGGGAGTACAAAGGAGTACAAAGGAACGCAAACAAGAATAGACTTAGTACAGGAGCAGAAAGGAATACAAATAACTACAGAGGACATTTCAAGAGTACAAAGGAAAGCAAACACTGACAAACCCAAGAATAGAAGAGTACAAAGATTACAAAAGAAGGGAGTACAAAGGAGTACAAAGGAAACAAGCAACACAAGATCTAATGGTCGTTTTGAGTGTGTTAAATTGATGACTGTAAGTATGGCATCTGATTTTGAGATGAAGATGGTAAAGCAAGAGGAGAGAGAAAGAGAGAGAGACAGACAGACAGATAGACAGAGGAAGTATTGGGGGGGGGGATGGAGGGTGTTTGTGTGTTGGGGGGAAGGGAAGGTGAGGGGCTGAGGGGCAGGGAGAGGAAGGGAAAGAAGGGGGAGGGGAAGATTGTGTGAGTATGGGAGGGAGTGTGGGGAGAGGGAGGATGAGGGAAGGGGAGGGAAGGGGAAGGGAAGGCAGGGCGAGGGGAGGGTGTGTGAGTGATGGGAAAGTGTGTGTGTGTGTGAGTGTGTATGTGTGTGTGTGTGTGTGTGTGTGTGTGTGTGTGTGTGTGTGTGTGTGTGTGTGTGTGTGTGTGGCAGAGAGTGTGGGGTTGGGGAAGGGGGGGGAATATGGTGTTGGGGAAAGTAAGGAGGGAGGGTTCTGTAAATGTATGAAGGTGTGGGAGAGGGGGAGAGTGTGTGAATGTGGGGGAGGGGAAGGGAGGAGGGGGAGAGGGGAGAGGAGGGCAGGGAGGAAGGGTGTGCAAGTGTGGGGGAGAGAGAAGAATGAGAGGAGGGGAGGGGATAAGGAGGTGAAGGGAGGGGCGGGAGGGATGGTGTGTGGGTGAGGGGACGTGATGGGGAGAGGAATTGGAAGGAGGATGTGTGAGAATGGGGGAGAGGAGGAAAGGATGGGGTGAAAGGAAGGGAGGGTGTGTGGGTGAGGAGGAGTGATGGGGAGAGGAAGGGGAGGGAGGGAGGGTGTGTGGGTGTGGGAGAGGGGACGGTGGGGGTGGTGGAGAGAGGACTTAGAGGTGGGGAAGGGTGTGTGAGTGTGGGAAGGAGTGTGGGGAAAGGAAAGATGAGGGTGAGGGGAGAGCAAGTGAAAGGAAGGAAGGGGGAGGGAGGGTGTGTGACTGTGGGAAGGAATGTGAGGAAAGGGAGGGAAGGGGAGAGGAGGGGAAGGGAAGGGAAGGCAGAGGGAGGGGAGGGAATATGAGTATGGGGAAAGGGAGGGTGAGGGGAGGGGAGGGGAAAGGGAGGAAAGGGAAGGGGAGGGAATGTGAGTGTTGGAGGGAGTGTGGAGAAATGGAAGGTGTGGGGAGGGGAGGGGAAGGGAAGGGAAGTAAGGGAGAAGGGAAGGGAAGGCAAAGGAAGGGGAGGGAGTGTGAGTGTGGGAAGGAGTGTGCGGCAAGGGAGGGGAGGGGAGGGGAAGGGGAAGGAATACAGGGGGAGGGAAGGGAAGGCAGAGGGAGGGTAGGGAGTGTGAGTGTGGATGACAGGAGGTGAGGCGGCTGGGGTTTATGGGGTATGATGGAGCAGTGGAGGAGCAGGAGGAGAGAAAAGAGAAGAGATAGGTACCGGAGGAAGAGGAGGAGGAGGTGGTGGAGGAGAGAAAAGGGAAGAGATAGGTACCGGAGGAAGAGGAGGAGGAGGTGGAGGGGAGAAAAGGGAAGAGATAGGTACCGGAAGAAGAGGAGGAGGAGGCGGTGGAGGAGGAGGAGGAGATGGAAGAGGAAGAGAAGGAAGAGGAGGAGGAGAAGGAGAGAAAAAGGAAATAGGCAGAGGAGGAGGAGGAAAGGGAGAAGATAGGTAGAGTAGGAGGAGAGGGAGGAGAAAAAATAGAGGATACATGTGGTGGAAAGGGCACAGTGGAGGAAAGAGAGAAGAAGGAGGAGGAGGAGGAGCAAGAGGAGAAAGATAAGGAGAGGGAG
Organism: Coenobita brevimanus; assembly: GCF_032717465.1. Taxonomy (NCBI): domain Eukaryota; kingdom Metazoa; phylum Arthropoda; class Malacostraca; order Decapoda; family Coenobitidae; genus Coenobita; species Coenobita brevimanus. The sequence continues at coordinate 1,175,638 of NC_137027.1, read as the reverse complement.
GAAAAAGAGTGACGGAGGAGAAGAAGGAGGTATAAACAGATAGAAGAAGAAAAGAAGCAGAGGAAGAAGGAAACAAGAAACTAGGGAGAGGAAGCGGAAGAAGGCATGAATAGCAGGAAGACCGAAGAATAAGTGGAGGAGGAGGAGGAGGAGGAGGAGTGGGTGGAGGAGGAGAAGGAGGGGGAGGACCAGTTGTAGGAGGAGGAGGAGGAGGAAGAAGAGAAAATGTGAAGGGAACAGCGCAGATAAGGAAGAGGAACTGATGGATGATGGACGATGAGAAGAAAGAATGGGAGAGAAATATTAATTTTTTAAAAAGAATACGTAAGAAAAAACGATGACCAATATTGTTAAAGAGTATGAAAAAAAGGAAAATAAGACAAGGATAGATACAAATAAGGAAAATAAAAGGAGGAAGTAAAAGAACAGAAGGCCAAGGAAGAGGAAAAGCAGGAGAAAAGGAGGAGAAGAAGGAAGAAGAGGAATAGAAGGAGGGGGAAGAGGAAAAGTACAAGGTGGAAAAGGAAGAGAAGAGAGAAGAAGAGGAAGAGAAGCTGGAAGAGGAAGAGTAGCAGGAGGAAAAATACAAGAAGAAGGAAATAAAATAGAAGGAGGGGGAAGGGGAAAAGTAGGAGGAGAAAAAGTAACAGACGAAGGAGGAAGAGGAAGAGTAGGAGGGGGAATAGGAAGAAAAGATCGACGAAGAAGAAAAGGAGGAGGAGGAGGAGAGATCTGGAAGAGGAGGAGGTATAATAAATGAGAAATGAAGGAGGAGGGAGTAAAGGAGGAATATAAACACAAAGGTAATTCTTTCACCACCATAACGCCTGTCTCATCGCTATCTTGCCAGGTTCAGACGATTTTATTCAGCTCAGGGGAGATTTTTTTTTAGGGGTGGGAAGGTGTATAGAGCCTTCATTAACTCTGTCGCTACTATATACTCCTTTTTCTTGACCTAAAATTACCATCTCCCCCTCTTGAATGCTGAGTTGCGATAGTATATTAACGCTAAAACGTGGTGCTAGTCACGAAGAAGTGCTATGGGAAGGATGTAGTGCCATAGCAGTATCGGCTTCTTCTACTGAGTTATTGAAATTAAAATTCATAAGGACGAAAAATTAGTCCAAAGTAAAGTAAAAATGGTCCATATTCTCTCCATCTTCACGTGGCTCAGATTTTCGTCCATTTGCAGCTTATTTCCCATAGCTCATTGGCGGAAAAAGACAATGCTGCGGCTCAACATCCATTCCACAGCACTTCTTCGTGACTAGCACCATACTCTAATGTTAACCAATTTGTCACAACTCAGCAATCAAGACTGAGGTATGGCAATTTTACGCCAAGTTCGTCTGAGAAGGGTATAGCATGGTCTAAGTTGAATTAAGTAGTTTTGTAGTAGAAAGAAAATAATATAAGTGAGTCAGGCTTAAAGACAGTAGGGAGTGAAAAGTGAGAAAATTAGAGAGAGAAAAAGGTAGAGGAAGGAAAGAATAAAGAGAATGTGGTGAAAAGAAGAGAATAAGAGAGACATGGAAGGAAGGAGAGAGGGGAGAGAGAAGAGGGGAAGAGGGAGGGCGTAAGAGCAAATGGAATGGAAAGAGGAATAGAAGAGGGGAATAAAAGGAGAGAGAGAGAGAGAGAGAGAGAGAGAGAGAGAGAGAGAGAGAGAGAGAGAGAGAGAGAGAGAGAGAGACAAATTCTAAGAAAACAAAAGTGAGATAATAGAGCAGGTGTAGAGAGAGAGAGAGAGAGTGAGAGAATGTATGTTCCCAGAGTGAGAGTGATGGTGCTAAATGAGATGATGACAGGCCTCACTCCCGACTCTCTCTCTCTCTCTCTCTCCCTCTCCTGAAAGATGTAGCTTGTCTTTTTTTTTTTTTTTTTTAAGCTGATTGCCAACGAATCTGGAGGAGAAAGGAGTCTTGTAGTTTGCTATCCGATCGTTGGGTATCTATAATTCGGGGACGGGTATTGTTTTCACTCGGTTTGTCTGTTTGCTTTTCTGTCTGTCTGTCTGTTAACAACTTTACGCGAAAACTACCAGTGCGATTTTGACTTAAAATTACAGGGACGATGGGCTATGACCTTCTGATCACCTGATTATATTTTGGGCCAAACTGGGCCAAGGCGCAGGCTGTAGGCCCAAAAAATGTTAAAGAAATGGGGCGGGGTAACAATCTTTTTGTCGCCATAACTTCTTTCAAATTCGTCATATCGACATGAAACCAAAACCTAAAGGTGCATCTCTCAAATCTGCATCCTATAACATGCCTCATTACATCAGGGGGGTCCCCCCCCTATTAACGGTAAGGGGGTCAGTGTCAGGTGGGTCGGGCCTAAAATATCAAATGGGCATAAAATCATCAATTTTCACCCGATTTACTCCAAGTTTGATAGGTGACATCTTTGACTAGATATCCCCTTGTGTTTATACGTCAGCACTAAAATGACTGCCGGGGGGACGGGTTTGCTGTGCCTTGGCACCGCTTCTTGTTAGACTTTTTTTTCTATTATTTAGGTCGGACTACATAGAAAGGACGGCCAAATCTGCCTTGTCTCTGTCTATGAAACACACACACGCACACACACACACACACACACACACACACACACACACACACACACACACAAACACACACGTTCTCTCTCTCTCTCTCTCTCTCTCTCTCTCGTTTTATTAGAAAGATGAGACGAATTAGCCAATCTTTTCACCCTCGAAACTGAATGAATTAACTCAACTAGATATTCCCGAGCAATATAACCTGTAGCCGTACACGGGAAGGATGAATAAACTCAGCTTCATATATACAGGGAGCTTCAGTGGATCGGTGATTATCGCCCTTGCCTTTCATTCTGTGTGTTCGGTGAGACTGAGCTCGAAACTTACATACAGCAGACAGTCATGTGGGTGGTGGTGGGATGTCGCTTCTTCGTATCCTTTCGCTTGGGTAGGAAGTCCGTAATACACCTAAGCATAGACAGTACAACG
>NC_137027.1:1142649-1167649 GCF_032717465.1 Coenobita brevimanus | reverse complement strand
AAAAGTGACAGGAAGGAAAGGATAAAGTAGGGAGAGAGCAGGGCAGACACAGAAATAGAATGATAAAGATGAAGGATAAGTAGGCAGCACAATATCGAGTGAGTGGATGATGGTCGCCACCACCTTCCACCTAAAGAAGGAAGCGACAGGGTGTACGTGAGTGAATATGAAGTTGGAAGGAGGCGTGGTAGGCCGAGTAGTAATTCGATAGATAAATGAGTGTGTAAGAATGAGAGATATGGAAGCTGACGAGGCTAGGGAAGTGACGAGAGATCAAGCTGGCTGAGTGAATTTTTGACGGAGCAGCGAATGGCGCGGGTCTGACACCTTGACATTCATCGGACTGACATTGTTGTTAGGTAATTATGAAGTTACGTGTGGACAGATGTACCTATCGGGTGAAGTCAGGATTCCGTTGGTTTGGATGGTGAATGAATGGGTGTGTGGCCCATTTCACAGGGCATGCTGTTGATTAGTTAGCCCAGTGCCAGAGTCTTTCCTTTTTCTGATTACCTGTATCCTACCTCACCCCACCTGTAGGTAGGAAAAACGACTGATATTATGATGATGATGTCGAATAAGATGATGTGATGATGATGAGGCGGCATGGCGATAATTATGATGATGATTAATAGCATTAGTAGAAATAATTACCAGTAGTAGAAGCAGCAACAGTAATAGTAACCATTATCATAACAGACATCATAACAGTTATTGTTTACTTTATTTATAATAATAAAAACATTAACTATAACTATAATCATCATCATTATTATCATCATCATCATCATCATCATTGTAATAATAATAATAATAATAATAATAATAATAGTAATAATAATAATGATAATTATAATAATTAATGATAATAATAATAATAATGATGATGATGATTATAATCTTCATCGTCATCATCATTATCATCATTACCTGTAGAGGATTCAGTTACAACCCTCAATTATCCTAACCTAAGAAGATTCGTAATGGTGGTAGACGGCCATACTGTGTTTATCATATAGTACTGTTGACATAACCCTGTCCGTGTGGTGAGGCCTTTCAGTATTAAAACTGTTATATCGTACAGCAGTGGTCACAGTTAATTCCTATCCCTCATTCAGCACGATGACGCACTTCTCATTTTATTCCTTCTGCCTGCTGACGATATTATCCAACTTTGGAATTATCTCTCGAGCAGAAGAGGTCAGTGAAGGGTATATCCAACACCTGCAATTTGAAAAGCCCATCCTAAGCTGAATAAAAGCGTCTGGAGTAGCCAGTGTATGGTGAATAATGCTACATTGTTTTATTAGTAATATATTATTAAAACTTCCCACATCCCAGTGGGAAGTTTTCTTGTTCTTGTTAATACTGTTATTATTCTAGAGAAAATCTAAATCGCTGCCATTTGCACACCGTTTGAGTTACAGCCTTCATTCTTTGTCATTTTATAGTACTGGTCAGCCGCTTCATCCGACTACCTGATCCGACTACCGGAACCCTGATGGGATCCGGAACAAGAAAAAAAAAAAAAAGTAACCCTGAAGCTCAAGAACCACTTAAGTTAGAGGGCGGAAGTTTTTATGGCATATACCTGAGACATGTCGAGAATGCAGTGCTTAGTATAGATGAGATCGGATCAGCATTCTCTGTGATCGCCTCTGGTCCAAAATTTTGGACTACTTCGGAAGCCAGAAAGTCACCTGATTTTATATGAAAGAAGAGAGTTTGAGCCACCAAACTTGGTGGACATGGCTTTAGGTAACATGCACAAGATCAGTGACCTTGACCTCAAGGTCCCTTTATAGCTCCGCTTCTAGCAGGAAATAGCTGTGGGAAGTTTTTATCAAAATTGTCCTTGAACAGTTTTTCCAGTGTTCTACATACGTCTCAAATGGATGGTGATCTTTGAAAAAAAAAAAAAAGTAGTAGTAGTTATAGCAGTAGTAGCAGCGGCACCAGCAGAAGCAGTAGTAGCAGTTGTTGTTGATGATGTGGTTGTTGTTATCGTAACTCCAGGTTCATCTGAAATGTGAACTCTGTAGGCTGCAGGCTGAAGTTGCCCCTCCTTTCTTCTGTCCACCATCACCCTTTCTGGGGATAAGGGAAAGAATTAAGGGGCGTTTACCTTACCAGTCAGAGGAGCCGCCCAGCTGTCAGTGTCACCACGCGAAGGCTTCCCTCTCCAGCACCGAGATTAAGGGTGCTGTGGACTAGACAGTGATGGTCTGGAATTATGTAGGCTAAAGGGATTTTTATTATTATTATTATTATTATTAGTAGTAGTAGTAGTAGTAGTAGTAGTATTTATCCCGCCTGTTTTTCCAACTGCAGGTGGAGTGAGGCAGTGTACAAAAAGCAAAACTCAATTGTTGTTGTTATTCTTATTCTTATTCTTATTCTTATTATTATTATTATTAATTATTTTATTATTATTATTATTGTTGTTGTTGCTGCTGCTGCTATTGTTGTTGTTGTTGTTGCTGTGGCTGCTGCTGCTGTTGTTGTTATTGTTGTTGCTGCTGTTGTTGTTCTTGTTATGAATGTTATCATGGGGAGTTGGGCACTGAGATGTAAACTCCTCTTAATCTCTTTGGTGCCAGGAGACCTTTACTTTCCCACAGTGGAGAAAGTCCGATATTGCGGTGGACCTCATATGCCGTGTTAAAGATGATGATGATGATGATGATGATGATGATGATTCAGCAAAAACAACGGAAATATAATCAACCAAAACACAAACACCAGCAACGCCGTACCTGACCCCACTCCCCAACAATGACCCTTTGAAACAACAACAACAACAACAGCAAAAAATAGATATCTGGTAGGTATCGAGCGGAGAGGGGAGGGAGGAGGGGAGGGAAGGGGAGGGGGAGAAGGGAGGGAAGGGAAGGGGAAGGGAAGGAAGGGGAGAGGAGACGGGAGGGAGGAGAGGAGGGAAGGGGAGGATGAGGGGGAGATGAGGGGAAGGGAGGAAATATGAGAGGGACGAATTAGTGGAGGAGGAAGGAGAGGGAGAGAGAGGAGGAGGAAGAGGAGGAGAAGGAGAGAGAGAAGGAACAAGACATGAAAGGGAAGGAGAGGATGTGGGGAAGTGAAGGGAGAGAGGGGAAAGAAGAGGAGGTGAGAGAGACGGAAGTAGGCATGAAAGAGTGTGAGAAGATGAGGGGAAGTGAAGAGGAAGAGAAAAAGAGAGAAAGAGAAAGAGAGAGAGAGGGGGGGGGATCTGGGGAAAGGAGAAGGGAGGGGAGGAGAAAGGAAGGGAAAGGAAGAGGGAGAGAGGGGAAAGAGAGAGGGAATAGAGACGGAGGGGGAGGGGAAAGAGGAGTGAAGAGGAGATGAGAGGGAAGAAGATAGGGAGAGGAAACTATTAAGAAGGGAATGGGAGAGGAGGAAGAAAAGAGAGAGAGAGAGAGAGAGAGAGAGAGAAAGGAAGTAGAAAGTAGAAGGGGCATTTACCCCTCCCTTCCTTACTCTCTCCTCTCCTCCCTCCATTCTTTCGCCTCCCCCTCGCTCCTCCCCCTCCTCCTTCTCCCTTCTTCCTCCCTCCATTCTTCCTTCTACCCCCTATCCTCCTCCTCCTCCTTGTCTTCCCCCCTCCTCCTCCCTTCAATAAAGCTCATCTTACTAATACGCCACTTGGGGGAATGAGGCGTGGAGGAGGAGGAGGAGGAAGAAGAAGAAGAAGAAGAAGAAGAAACGGAGGAGGAGGAGGAGGAGGTGGAAGAAGAAACAGAGGAAGATGCGGAGAAGGAGGGGGAGGAATAAAAAGAAGAATAGGATAAGCAGGAGGAGGAGGAGGAGGAGGAAGGAGAGAAAGAGTTACTACAGAAGAAGTAAGAGGGAGGAGAGAAAGAGAAATAAGTAGGAAGAGACAAAATAAGCAGCAGAAGTAGAGATAAATAAGAACACAGATCTCACAAAACGATTCTGATTTGACTCTAAGAGATTCTGATTTCACCATAAGAGATTCTGATTTCGCTGTGAGAGATTCTGATTTCGCTGTGAGAGATTCTGATTTCACGATGAGAGATTCTGATTTCGCTGTGAGAGATTCTGATTTCGCTGTGAGAGATTCTGATTTCACGATGAGAGATTCTGATTTCGCTGTGAGAGATTCTGATTTCACTATAAGAGATTCTGATTTCAATATAAAAGATTCTGATTTCACTATGAGAGATTCTGATTTACCGCTCCAGGCCGAGGTGTCACTCCGTATTCTCGTTTGTTAGAAAGCTCCCTAACACCTCGTCCTAAGCGATTTATTTTGCTTATTTCACCTTGCCGTCCTCTTCTGCGTTACCTAAATCATGCTAATATCACCATACCCAAAAATACAGTAAAGAAGCTCCCTAACACCTCTTCCTTCGCGAATTAGTTTTGGATATGGCTGGCTAATTTCCTTTTGCACGTTATTTATACCGAGTACGGAGACGTTGGAAGGGTTTATGTAGCACAGAAGAGGTCAGTAAGGTGCAGTAACCAAAATAAATCGCTTACGAGAAGGTGTTAGGGTGCTTCCTCAACCAACGAGAATCTGGGCCTTAGCAAGAGTGAAAAAGAGATCATCAGAGTGAATGGATTAATGGGGATTCCGTGTAACCCCTTCGTTACGAGAGAGAGAGAGAGAGAGAGAGAATCAGCTAGCAAAGATGCGGAGGGACGAAAATAAAGGTAAAAACGGAAATACAAATGATAAAAGACACTATAAAGACAAAGAAAGTAAGAGAAAATGAAAGGATAATATTTCAAGTCGCCTGAGAGAGAGAGAGAGAGAGAGAGAGAGAGAGTTTAGAGAAAGTTATAAACCAGGTCGATGATGTATACCTGGTTGAATACTCTCTCTCTCTCTCTCTCTCTCTCTCTCAGTACTTGGTCATCATTTTTTCTCTCCGTCTTCTTTTCTAACCTATTCTGACACATTTTCATCTTTATGCTCAAATTCCCCCCCCCTCTCTCTCTCTCTCTCTCTCTCCTATCTATATCGTCCTTCCTCCTTAAATGACTGCCTCTCTTCCCTCCCTCCCTCCCTCCCCTCCTCCCCGTCCTCCCTTACCTCCCTCCCTCCCACCCCCCCTTTATCTCTCTCCCTTTACGTCTTCTTATCCTTGTCTCCTTCTCTCCCTCATTCTTCACTCTGCTGCTCTTTCTTTTTCCTTTCCCTCCCTTCCTCCCTCTCTCCCTCTCTTCCTCCCTCACTCCCTCCCTCCCTTCCTCCTGTCCATATCATTCTCCATCCCAAAATCGACGGCCTTCATTTTTTCCCTCCTCTCTCTCTCTCTCTCTCTCTCTCTCTCTCTCTCTCTCTCTCTCTCTCTCTCTCTCTCTCATAATAAACTGCTTTCTTTCATTCGCTCACTTCCCCTTTCCTATGAACTCCCTCTCTCCCCCATTTTATTCCTCCCTGACATTCTCCCTTACTCCCTCACATTCTCAGCTCCTAGCCTCCCTCTCATTCTCAGCTTCCTCCCTTGCCCACACTCTCAGTTCCCACCCTTTTTCCCATTTTCTCCCTTTTTTGTTAATTCTCTCCTTCTAAATCAACTGCTTTCTTTCCTTCTCTCTCCCTTCTTCCCTCCCTCCCTCCCTCCCGCGTTCCTGCCTCTCCTATCTCCCTCCCTGCCTCCTTTCTCTCTTCGTCATCCTGTCTACTCCCTTTCATATCTCCCTGTCTCTCATCATCCCTCCTTCTGTCACTTTATTTCTCTCTCTGTCCCCTTTCCCAGCTTATCTCTCTCTCTTTCTCTCTCTCTCTCTCTCTCTCTCTCACCTCCCTCCCTCCCTCCCTGCGTCCTCCCTAAATCGACTGCCTTCTTTTCTTCTCTCCCTCCCTCCCTCCTTTCCTCCCTCCTCCCCAAATCGACCCGATGCTAAACGAGAGAATTTATGAATATGGAGAGAAAATTCGCATTGAGTTGAGGCATCGGGTGTGAAATTAAAAGATAAAGCGGAGTTGTCGGTGGAGGGGGAGGGAGGGGTGAGAAGTCAACTCTTAGATGGAGGCAAGGAGGAGAGGGAGGAAGGGAAGGAGGAGGAGGAGGAGGTGGAGAAAGAAAGGGGCGAGAAGGGAGGATATGATGATGATGATGACTGGGAGGAGAAGGAGGAGGAAGATAAAGGAAGGAGGAGGAGGAGGAGGAATACTGGTTGTCAGTAGAAGGAATAGGGGTTAGAAGTCAACTCTTAGGTGGAGAGGAGGAGAGGAAGGGGAGAAGAAGGAGGAAAATGTTGAAGGGTAGTTGAGGAGGGAAGAGAAAAACGAGGAAGAAGAACAGGATGAGGGAGAGGAGAATATTATGCCTATGATATCTGTTCTGTGAGACTAAGACAGGGCAGGACAGCTTCATACGGTAAGAAAAAGTGAGAAGGACTACTTCGTGGCATAGGAAAAAAAAATATCCTGAAAATTTCTGTAAGGTAATTTTAATAATAAGTTCGTAACGATGATGCGCAGTTGCTGTATCCTTCGTGATCTGGATAGAAGAAAAACAACAACCAGTTTGTTCTCACATTAAAAAAAAAAAAAAATGGGCCACTGCCACAACTTGAATACTAACTCTTGATTTCATGAACTACGATGGGTTTATCTAGAATAAGTCTGAGTTTCCATGGTTACTAGTCAAATCGACCCTCCAGTATACTTTTCCTTTGCCATCAGATGAGCTGGAAGGGGTTAGGATCTTCCTTAGGTTAAAGCAAATGCGCTGATGTCAGATACTTGTACTACTCCGCCAAGAATGGGTTTAGCTAAGGATTCAGTTTCCATCACGCTTTACCACGCATCACGGCAAACTGTTCAGTATTGTTACAACCTTGTTTAACAAGAAACACTTTGTTTCATTTACCCGTAAGCGTATAACTTATAAGTAAAATTATAAAATGACTCGAACCTCTCTGTCCAGTTATTTGTGTAGTATTATTGTACATCCAAAAGCATACACTGTAGCAACTTTAAAATCCATTTGTCATGTTTGATTCAAATTATAAAAAAATCTCTGAATTAACTAAGTATTGACGGGTGTGTCCACAATGATTATTTTTTGTATCATAGGAAATTCCGAAAATTTCCAAAACAAACCTTCCATCAGCATCATGCACGTACGTCAGAAAGGAAAAAGGTCCCAGAACTGAACCTTGTCGCACTCCACTTGTGATATGCAACCAGTGCCATTCTGTCCCATCAATTACAACTTTCTTTACGTCCTTTCAGCCAGTTATCGATCCACACGAACACAATGTCACTGAAATCATGAAGTTTAAGAGATTTTTTAGAGAGTGCTTTGTGGGTAGGGTTATCAAAAGCTTCCACAAATAGAATCCCTTTTGTCCACTAACATTAATTCATCATCCTTGTAAAATACATTAAAAGAGAGAGAGAGAGAGAGAGAGAGAGAGAGAGAGAGAGAGAGAGAGAGGGAGGGAGGGAGAGAGAAAGAAAGAGATAAGAAGAGATAAGGAGGGGAAAAGAAGGTACTGCAGGAAGAACGAGAAAGAGAAAATGGCGGAAGAGAGCAAAATGGAGAGAAAGAGAGGGGGGGGGGGAAGAAAATGAGAGAAACAAGAATGGTGGAGGATCGGAGCTGGAGGAGGGAGGTGGAGAGGGAGATAAAATAGGAGGGACGGGGAGGGTGGAGAGAAATAGGGGGGGTGGGGGGAAGGGGTCATCTCCAAGAAGTAACATAAAGCCGGAGAGACACAATGAGAGAAAGAGAGGTCGCGTGAGAGAGAGAGAGAGAGAGAGAGAGAGAGAGAGAGAGAGAGAGAGAGAGAGAGAGAGAGAGAGGAAAAATGGAGGGAACCAAAAAAAAGTGGGGGAGGAAGGGAGGAGGAAGGGTAGGGAGAGGGGGTAGGCTCTTTTTTTCATTTGCTTCTTGTCCTTTTTTTCTTTTTTTGTTTTCTTCTTTCTTACTTTTTGCCTTCCCTACCGAAGATGTCTGTCTGTCTGTCTGTCTCTCTGTGTGTCTGTCTGTTGTCGTCTTTGTGGTGGTCTGTCTGTGGTCGTCTTTGTGTTGGTCTGTCTGTCTGTTGGTCTGATCACGGAAGCCTTAACCATTTCAGACCGACGACTTTGTTTACTGAGGAGTAGTAGTAGTAGTAGCAGTAGGCGTTACCCCAGGCTTATCTAAATGTGAACCCAGTGGACTGCAGCCTGAAAATACCCATCTCCAGGAGCCCACCATTGTCCCTGGGGGGGGGGAACAGGGAGAGAACTGAGGGACGTTTGTACAACCAGGCAGCGGATCCACCCAGCCAAATCGGTGCCACCACGTGAAGGCGTCCCTCTCCACCACCACTGAAGGGCTTATTGGGGGCTAAATCTAACCCTTCCGGTTCCAAGGGTATATTTTGGCATGAATAAAATCGTCTGCAAATGGCAAGAGTAAAGTAAAAAATAAGTGGCTGGATGGAAGGGATTTAGGGATAGCATTCGTAAATATTAATTCCTAGTGACTCTCGAATATGGTGACTTTCTCTCTCTCTCTCTCTCTCTCTCTCTCGACCCGTTTTACCATATACGCGCAACTAAACATTACACTTGTCAAGGACGATATAAAAATATGTTGACATTAACACATAGGTTTCTTTGGCTCTCTCTCAGCTAAATTAAATCGTCTGGAGATAGCTTTAATAGAGTAAGCGAGTTGAGCCTACCATTGACGAGCTACTGGTCACCTTATCAACACTCTCAGACTCCTATGCTCACTCTCAGGCTGCTATGCTCACTCTCAGGCTGCTATGCTCACTCTGACTCCTATGCTCACTCCCAGGCTCCTATGCTCACTCTGACTCCTATGCTCACTCTCAGGCTCCTATGCTCACTCTGACTCCTATGCTCACTCTCAGGCTCCTATGCTCACTCTGACTCCTATGCTCACTCTCAGGCTCCTATGCTCACTCTGACTTCTATGCTCACTCCCAGACTCCTGTGCTCACTCTGACTCCTATGCTCACTCTCAGGCTGCCATGCTCACTCTCAGGCTGCTATGCTCACTCTCAGGCTCCTATGCTCACCCTGACTCCTATGCTCACTCTCAGGCTCCTATGCTCACCCTGACCCCTATGCTCACTCTCAGGCTCCTATGCTCACTCTCACCTGTATTTAAAAGATTGCTGATCCCTTGGGGGAGTGGTGTACTTGTAAACTATTTCTAGGTTTGTATAATATTACTTTTAGAAAAATTTGCTTTCATTTATGCAGCGACCGAATTTTTCACTGTCAGATTAGAGGGAATATTATAATGACAAATTACGATATTCTGTATACCTGTTCGTCTTCACTGATACTGCCACATGATGCTACACAGTGCATTCGGAGAGAATATTAGTGTAAGCATACGATATTTCTTGGCTATGAGTTTGTCTTCACTCATTTAAAGTACCCAGTCAATGCATCACAGTCAGGTTGGAGTAAATGTTTAAGCGATAAAACTCGAAAGACTTAGCGATACCTATTAGCATTATTTATAATGGAGATTTTATTCTCCCCGACAAGGAGAGTATGTTTTCACCCCTGTTTGTTTGTTAGGTTGTGTGTTCGTAGGATTACTCAAAAACTAAAAGAGAGATTTAGACCAAATTTGGTGGGTAGACAGCCTATATTCCAGAGAACAATCGATTCATGTTTAGGAACGAACCGGATCGTATTACAGATTCTGGATCCGGAAAACAATTTGTGGAAGCCTAATCAACGATGAGAAAACCTAACCGATTATGATGAGTGGTTTGGAAATTACGTTGCGCTTGTCGGAGAGATGCGTTCCACTGAGTGCCCCTCTAGTTATGCTGTATATTGGTTAGCAGCCTTTTGCATACGACCCTTGAATAAGAATACTCAAGAGTCAAGAGTCCCTTATGTCAAAGTCCCTTATGTTTGTTAATAGACATAGAGATAGATGGACAGATATATTAACAGACAAATATTTACGGATGTAGGCGGACTGATAAATACTGTAGATAACAGGAAATGAACAGATGATGAGACAGATAAATGGTTTGACATTACAACAGATAGATAAAACCGTAAGCAGGCTGACGCACAACAGATATACAGTGGCCTGGGCCGAGGTAGGTAGATAGACAGATACACAGATGGATATGTTGCTATGAGTAAGGAAGGAAAAATATTGACAGAAGAAAGCAGTGGAGAAAAAATAAAACAGGAAGGAAAGAAAAAAGAAAAGCAAAACAGAAACAAATACGAATGTTTACAAAGAAGAAAAGAGATACGGCAACGTGAGGAAAGAGAAAAAACAAAGGAAAAAGACGACAGATGATAAACCATGAAAGAAGGAAAGAGAGAAAAGGGTATAAAAGAAACAAGTAAAGAAAAAGGAAGAACGGAAGTAAGAAAGAAGAAAGGAGGGAAAAGGAATGAAGGAAGGAAAGAGGAGAAAGATGAAAAAGACGAAGAAAAAATAAGCAAGGAAGGAAGAAGCAAGAAAAGCAAAAAGAATGAAAGAAAGAAGAATGGGGATTTAAAGAAGGACAGGGAAAGTTGTCTCTCCCCCTCCTTCTCCATTTTACCTCCTTCCTCCCCCCCTTCTCCTCCACTTCCCCTCCTCCTCCTCCCTCCTTCGCTCTTCTCGCTCCTTCCTTCCACCCTTCTTCTCAACTTTCTCTCCTTGTACTCCTCTTCCCTTCTCCCTCTCCTTTCTCCCTTCCCCCTCTCCTCCCCCTTCCTCCTCCACTTACCCTCTTCCCTTCTTTCCCTCCTTCACTTCCTATCTTCCTCAACCTTCTCCATTTCCCCCTTCCCTCTCCCTATCCCTGTCCCTCTTCCTCTCCTCTCTCCATCCTCCTCCTTCCCTCTCCCCTTCCTCCCAATCCCCACCTCCTCCCCTTCTTCCCCCCCTCCTCCTCCCTTCAAACTGCCCCTTCAGCACCCACCATTTTTTACCCCCTTTATCTTTTAATAGAAGGTTCACCCTCCCCTTTGCCCCTGCTGCGTCTCCCCTTAACTGACTCCCTTAAACATCCCTTAAATCACCCCTTAAAGATTCCCCTTAAATTCGCCCAGCCTTCTCCCTTAACCCATTTTTCTGTGATAAATATTTCATAGTATATCTTCTTTTATATCCATATGATTTTTTTCAGCCTAGGAAAGCCCTCTCGTTTAGATGGTTCTTGATGTTTTATGTTTGTTTTGTCAGTTTCTGAGTCTCACGGGAGCTGAATAAAATCGTCTGGAGATGGCAAGAACATAATATTAAACGCCTTATCGATTAAACTTATTATTTTCCCTTACAGACGTCCATCCCACAGCTTTCCTCCTCAACCCACTCATGGTCGCACCTGCTCTTGCCTTTTATTCTCAGCTTAAACCCTCCGTTGTTATTAACCTGGGAAAGGAGTACAGGCCCCCGAGAGCGTTAGTATTGTCACCATTAACCCTGTCATGGTAGGGACAACTCTAGATATTCTGATCCAAATAACGCCAGACGATTTTGTTCAGCTGACGGTGAGTCCTAAGATGCTAAAAGTGTTGATATTGTCACCATTAATCCCTCTTATGGTCGGGACATCTCAAGAATTCTAGTCTTTCAGCTAAGACCAGACGATTTTACTCAGTTGAGGGTAAGTCATAGAGGCTTAAGTGTTAAATTCGCTAAATATGCACCTTTAAAAAAAAATAATAATAATAATGTATGTGCTCTTACTAATCATCCTTAATGATCCATCTTAATATAAAAAATATATAAATATAAACCCAAAAGTGCTTCCTGACCTCCCCTTAAGATATTCATTATTTCACCCTTGAATATATCCCTAAAACCCCTTAACCCTTCAACTTGGCAGTGCATTTTAGTGCTTTATCAACATTATCTCCGGACAGTTATATTCAGGAATTATATCTCGTACTGAATGGTAACGAAAGCTGCATTTAACCTCTGAAGTTTAAGAGTTCTTCCTTAACCTGAAGAACAATGCATGAAATTTGCTGGAATAGAACGAAAAATATGAGGTGGAGTGGGGCGAATTTATGTAGTGACATCGATATAGCCAGGCTGCTCAACTGCTTGGCTATACAAACAACCTTCAACAACCTCTCTATCCCCCGAAAGGAAGATGGTGGACTGCAGGAGGGCACCTTAAGCCAGCAGTCCACCAGGTTCACGTTTCAGATGAGTCAGGTGTTACTATATCTACTACTACTACTAATACTGTTACTATCACCACCACTACTACTACTACTGTTACTACTACTACTACTACTATTACTGTTACTACTACTACTACTACTACCACCACCACCACCACCACTACCCTAAAAGACATCCCTCAATCCCCTTTAATTCTACTTCCTTTACTCCCCTTGACAACACATCTTAATATCCCTTAAATCAACTTCCTGTACTGCCAAGGAGGAAGGGGAAGAAAATGGAGGGATAGGAAGAACGAGGATGGGGGAAGAGGTAGAATGGGGAAGAGGAAAACGAGGGAAGGAGAAAAGGACTGTGGAAGAGGGATGGGGAGGGGAGGAGGAAGGATGTAGGGTTGAGGGTACGATGAAGAATAGAGGGAAAAAGTAGGAAAGAGGAAGAAAGGAAAGGAGGTTAGGGGGGGAAAGAGGGGAGGAAGAGGAACTGTGAAGGGGAGGAGGGAAGAGAAAGATAAGAGGAGGGGAGGAATAAGAAGGCAAGGAAGGGCAGGAGGAAAAGAAAGGAGGAGAGAAAGGAGGGAAGATGAAAGATGGAGGGAAGGAAAAAGGAAGCAGGGGAAGAAAGGTGAGGGGGGACAGGGAGGGAGGAAAGCCACGGACGAACGAGGGAGGAAAGGAAAAAATAAGATGAGGAAAAATGGCCCGTGTGTGAAGGGAACAGAATGGTGTTAATAGCTGACTTTTTACTTAACACATAGAATTTATCCATATATATTTTTTCGTTTATATTTTCTGCCATAATAATCTTCCCCGTCATATGAGGTCCATCGTAGGGGACAGTTTAATAGGCTTTTATGTATTTATCTGTTTATTATTTATTTATTTATTTTTGGGGGGATATGGCACCGCGTTTGGGAATTTATAACCCCTTTCGTGAGGAGACGCAAATTTCGAACTGAAGAGGTTAAATAAACCTTCCATTACCCTTTTTGTATCCCTCGTCTATGGAGGAAAGTGTTGGGGAATTTCGAAAGTTAACTAAGGGAGGATCTCAAGATTATGGCTTACTGAACTTCTCGACTATAAGCTGGTAGGCGAAGGACGGTACGCTGAATAGTTTCCCAGCAAAATACTAGGCCCAGCAACCCCATGTAGTAACTGCTGAATCTTTACAACAGAGTTCTTCTAAGCGGAGGAAAATAGTCTGGCGAAATAAGGAACGAAATATAAAGGGCGTCATGATGTACAGGGAATGTGAGATGATGATGATGATGATGATGATGATTGCTATTATTATTATTATTATTATTATTGTTATTACTATTATTGTAGTTAAGGTCTTGTTATTATTATCTGAACTGCATCTCTCTAATTCGGCACCACTCTCTCTTCCGGCTTTTTGAACAAGAGAACTCGGTACAGCCGTTGCATCCCGGCTGCTGCAGTTCCCTCGCTGGCCGATGGGTGGCGTGGCAGGTCGGAAGGCTGGATTCTGGTGGCACAGGAGGCATTGTAGCATCTTTCCCATTGCGATTTATTTTACGTTATACACCTTGATGTTCTACTGTATGTTGCTTATGTCGTAATATCGATAAAGTGTACTCCAGTAATATACAGTACAAGTGGATATTGCGGTGTAGTGAATGAATCGCTAAGGAAGAGGTGTTACACATCTCCAAGGCCACTTAGAATACGACCTGAAGTGTCCCGACAATTTACCATTATAGCAGTTACACACACACACACACACACACACACACACACACACACACACACACACACACATTTTATAGCTTTCTTTATATTATTTTAAGTTGCCTAGGACAGCGACGATACTTTCAGCTGAGTAAAATCCTCTTGTCAACCTCATCATAAACACGAGACCATGACAGGGAAAGGGTTGACAGAGCCTCCAAATCCCTGCTGCCACGATTTCTCTCATCTGAACAAAATCGTCCGGGGTTTGGTTGAATATAAGACGTAAAAACACCTATGGCGTGTTTTATAATATTTACGTTCTTTTATTTTTTTTTATACTTTTTTTTTTGGGGGGGTGGGGGCATTGTAGCTGTTCCATATTTTTCACTTCAGCCCGGCGTGTGTGTGTGTGTGTGTGTGTGTGTGTGTGTGTGTGTGTGTGTGTGTGTGTGTGTGTGTTCATGCTGCTACCTGACGATTTTTTCAACTAAGGGAGATGTCTTGTTGTGAAGGGGTCAGTGGGAGCTATACCTAACCCCTCCAGATGGAAGCGTTTATTTTAGTAATAGTAGTAGCAGTAGTAGTAGTAGCAGTAGTGTAGTAGTAGTAGTAATAGTAGTAGTAACCCCAGGCTCTTCTGAAACATGAACCTTGTGGACTGCTGACTTAAGTTGGCCCCATGCTGTCCATTATCCTCCTTTCGTGGAATAGGGATGTAGTTGAGGGACCTTTGGATAACCAGGCAGTTGAGCCGCCTGGTTATATCGGTGCCACCACGTGAAGGCGTCACTCTTCAGGGCTGTACCTTTTCCAGTACCACATATATCTGGTAGGAGGATGAATGTAGTTTTGAACTGTGAGTTGCTTGAGGAGGTAGAGTGCTTTAAGTATCTCGGGTCACATGTTCCTGTGGATGGAAGAACAGATGTAAAAGTGAAGTTTAGAATAAATGAAGTAGGAAATGTGCTGGGAGGAATGAAAAAAGTGTTTAAATGTCGTTCGCTTAGAATGGATGTAAAAAGAAGGCTGTATGAGGGTGTTGTGGTACCGACTGCGTTATATGGAGCTGAAACATGAGTGTGGGTGTAGCAGAGAGGAGGAGATTGAATGTAATGGAAATGAGATGTCTGCGGAGTATGTGTGGAATGACGCGTATGGATAGAGTGAGAAACGATGAAACGCTATGAACTGGAGTTATGCGGGAGATGGCTGATCGAGCTGAGCAAAGAATGTAGCAATGGTTTAGGAATATGGAGAGAATGGATGGACAGAGATTGGTAAAAAAAAATAATAATAATAATAACTGGTTCGGATGTGAGGGGGTTAAGGCTGAGAGGAAGACTACGAATAGGATGGATGGAGAGTGTGAAACGAGTGTTCGATGCGAGAGGGATGTCTGGTGAGCAAGGAAGAGTGGCTGAGCGAGATAGGGATGGCTGGAGAGAAATTGTGAATGAATAAATGGTGACGCGGCCTAGAGGGGATATTCTCCAGCATTTGGTCTGATCAGCTGATCAGGTCAGGTGCGGGTAAGGGGATGGGGTCCATTATGATGTGACAGGGGTAAACCAGCTCTGCTGTCGGGCCCTGCTGTATATGTCGCTGATTGCTCTGCACAGTTGACCCTTGTGCGGTGTGGTGCGGTGAGGATGTGTCCCTTCTCCCACTGGGGCTAAGATACGTGTAACTGTGTGTTCGTGGATGAGTAAATTGGGAGTGTGTCGTCCTGTCTCGGCTACCACCCCTTTTTGAGGGGGAAGCAGCCTAGGTATATAGAAAGATAGATATAGTTTTACCTGAAGTGAATAAAAGCGCCTGGAGATAGGAATTAAAAAAAAAAAATGCGCCATTGGGTTGAAATTACGACCATGTGCATAGCAAATACCAGTACTGTACCTAACTGTATTATTAAGAACTCCACATTCAGTGGATATTGTAGACATTCTCTTTTTTTGGGGGAGAGGGGAGGGGGAAGATCTAGAAGACTGGCATTCCAAGACTGTTCAAGAGAGAGACTTGAAATTTTCAGGAGTGCTGTATCTTGGTTGCAGGCTTCTTTTGGCACAAATATATACTGTATATATTTATATATATATATACATATATATATATATATATATATATATATATAGAGAGAGAGAGAGAGAGAGAGAGAGAGAGATATATATATATATATTTGTGCCAAAAGAAGCCTGCAACCAAGATACATCACTGCTGAATATATATATATATATATATATATATATATATATATATATATATATATATATATATATATATATATATATATATATATAATCAGCCGTTTGTGTGTCTACTGCAGGACCGGCCTATCCCGACCGAAGTGGGGACGATACAGCCATTGTATCTCTACCAAGTGGCTTAGGCTGTCTGGTAGAGATTGTATGTAGGGTGAGAAGTGCTTGTAAGTGTAATTGTAGTGTTGGAGTGGCTTTGGATGTGTGTGTAGTCTGTGAACCAAGTGTAATCGGCCCGCGCAAGCCGACTGAGTGCAAGCATACTTTATAGTATGCGATACTGGTTCAACCACAGCACCCCTTGTGTCCGCCAAAGCAGTACGTGGCCAGAAGAACGCTCCCAAAGTTTAATATCCTGGCGGGGCGCAAACCCTCCTTCTTCAGTGCACGAAAACGCACACTTTACCACTGTACCACAGATGCTTATATACTGTATATATATATATATATATATATATATATATATATATATATATATATATATATATATATATATATATATATGCACTAGCACCCTCTGTTATTGTTTTTAATTTTTGCTCTCCTGCGCAGCAAAAACTACTGAATCGATTGCTTTGCAAATGTTCCAGTAAGAAGTCGTCAATATACACTAATGCACCTGCTTGTTGATACTGAGATCCAACAAATACTTTTTGAGATATTGAGGTAAATCAAAATAGCTGCCTCGTGCATGAAAGTGCTAAATCGGAAAGTATTTGGCCGATTTTTACCAAACCCGGTGGAAATGTAGTGGGTCATGAGCGGACATGATTTGCATAGTATAAATGACCTCGACCTTGATCTCAATTTCACGGGTCAAAATCCGTAAAAAATTTTGAGTCATTCCAAAAGTTCCTTAATATTAGGTCTACAGTGACAAAAGCATTTTTATTTGGAATGTGGAGTTCTTTGAATATTGCCTTAGTAATTTTAGATTTCTAGTTCTAATAACAATAATAATAATATTATTATTATTATTATTATTATTATTATTATTATTTATTATTATTATTATTATATTTATTATTATTATATAAAGCATTAATTTCACATACTTTAATATTATCAAAATTCAGAGAAGTAATGGATGTGAAAGTAGCTCTGTAGGAAGGATCGTGAAAAAATGGGTACAGGTGCTCTCTCTCTCTCTCTCTCTCTCAGTAATCCTGTTGCTGCCAGTTTAGTCCAAGTATAGCTCCATGTCTGCCACGGTTTTTTGTCTACTTCTCTTCTTTTCCGTATTTCCTTTCTGCTCAGTCCTAAAATTATCACACGAAATTTCATCATCCTCTTCCTACTAGTGATTTATTTTTGCAGGAGAACTGGAGACATGGAAAGTTTCTACCCTTTTCTTTCTTTTTCCTTCCATCCAGAACAGAATAACAGCAATAACAGCCTCCTCGTTATCAGGAACTCTTTTTGACGATAGAATGCAAGACAGGGAGAGATTCTAATGTTGTCTATCCTGCAAAAACATCAGAGAACCCGTCGTAAAAATACCCTTGTAGAATCCCACCCCAGGCCTCTCCCTACCAAAGAACCGTATTATGAAGTGGAACAAGAGATTTCGTAGCAAGCCTTTCTCAGCGATTTATTTTACATATTATACTCTGTCATTTTGTTTTACGGTATATATGCCGTTTTAACACTGACATCATTTGCATCAGCACGTCAGTTACATACAAGAGAAATTGAGGTGAAGTATGCAGAATAAATTGCCAAAGCATAGGTATTACGAAATCTCCAAAGTCACTAAGGCAATGACCCCAACTAATTGTCATATTTTCTTTTAGCCTTTTCTATCCTTAGCCTTAATAGCATACTTCAAACACACTAGCCATATTTTTGCTCCTAGTTATGGCCTCCAGTGTTAAGGACCGTACCGGGTTTGCTTAGCTTCTTTCTTCACTGTTAGCTCTTTCCTCCCTCCCTTCCTTCCTTCTTTCTTTCTTTCTTACTTTTTTTCTTTCAAACATCATCCATTTTGGTGCAGTTCCTTACTTACTTCATCAGTTCACATCAAACTTGGTACAACTGTTTCTTAGGCAAATACCGTGTGACACGTTTCTCACTTTTTGGACTGAAGCTTTTACTGGGTGTTATGGGGTCAAAGGATAAGGCATACATTCATGCGTGTTTAGTGAACTGTGCCAACACGAACCCGTAGAGTTTACTAGCTTCTGCGAGGAGGGTGACGACAATCACCTCTTTGAGTGCTGGCTGTTTTTTGTAGTGACATCCTGCATTCCCTGGGGGATGTTGGCAACCTTCATTTCTCATTACACGAATATAAATTATTCTTATTAATTCATGCATTTCTATCCACCCACACCCTAGTCCAACTACATTAAACTTGTTAGAATGATGTATTTTACATACCCAAACTAGCCTGTATAAACTGTACTACACTTGTGATTTTCCTGCTCGTGGCTGTGTGATCATTTTTACAAATCACCCATTCCAGTTCACAGCATCCCTCCCCCAGTAGGATAGCTCCGTAATTCGACAGTACGAGTACATCAGATCTCTTCCAGTAGCTCTAGTCCTGTTTTCTCTAGCCAGCTATACTACCCCGTTTCGTGCATACTAACCCTGATTGCCATCTCATGCATACTATCCGTGTTCTTGTTCCTTGTTAACCCTCCTATTCATTGTAGTCGCTTCATTTATTTCATTTAGATCACAGTCTAGTTTTGCTCTATTGTGTTACCACCAGGTGATTTTATTCAGCTGTCGGTAAATTTCCACGTCTCACTGGGCTTGTGACAAATTGCATCTCACGAAGACCCGCGCCCTGTTCAACTTTACTTTTCATACTGACTACCGCCATTCGATTTTGAAGCCATAGGTATATCCTTGTCTCAGAGGTGTATTCAAACCACCCCATATCTTTACAGAACTTGAATTTAATGTAAAAGCATCTGCTGGCTAATAATTCTTCCCTCGTGGTAACTAGCTCATTCCGAGCACACATGCCTTATCTGCTAGTCTGTTCTCCTACTGCTACTTTTTATATTAAGTATATCCTACTTCCTGGTTAAGCTTTTCAAACCGTTTTCTTGCTAGCTCTTCCGTGACCCCTTCCTAGATCATTCTAAAGTGCGCTAGAGGTAGTCCTGTTTATAGCCTACAGTATTATCAGTCCTTCTTATCAGTGTATTTCTAGTTAATCTCGCTTCATTTTCATTACCCCTTCCTCATGCTAACTAGCTCATCCCACGCACACTAGCCACATTCCCGCCGCTAGTTATCCCTTCTAAGCCCCTGCAGAGGCGGAGGAACCAGGCGCGTGCAAACTTATCAGCGTCTTCTGGTTGACTGGCCACGGGCGGGGAATATGTACCACCTTATCTCCATACCAGCTGCCACCTACCGCTTTACCAGCTTTATTTTCTCGCTTTTTCTCACTCTATCTCGCTTTTCATTTGCGTGGGGAAGATGGAAGGAAGGGGATGATGCATGTGGATTGCGTCAGGGATGATCTAGAGGGTGATTTACGTGGATAAATTGCAAAGATGTGATTTTCCTTGGCGGTGTATGGTAGGGATATTATGCGTCCTCCCTTCCACCACTCCTCTCCTCCTACATTCCTTCCCCCTCCCCTCCTCTTTCTTTCTCTCCCTGTCTCTCTCTCCCTTGCTTCCTTCTCTCCCTAACTTTGGCTCATAATAAAGTGAATGGCCAGGCGTATAGGGTGAGTGAACGCCGCTCTACTTGCCTAAATAATACACTTTGTCATGAGCTTCTTCACACCTGATAGAGGAAGCCAGCTAGCCAGATTCAAAGACACCTAAGTTATGTAATATTTGCTGTGGAATATAGCAGCTTTATGTACCAAATTACATTATATAATACTTTCTGCTTTGAACTTTTGCCATCTTAAAGTATTACCTTTACTTGGAAATTCTAAAAAGAATTCCATTCGAGCCATTGAGAGACTTGTGGAGGTTGTATTGTTTATGCATACTTTGAAACAGCAGTTTTGCGAGAATATAGTAATACAGCATAATGGATTTGATATGTATATATTGATGTATAAATAAATTACTGATAAGCAAGTAATTGTAGAACATACTCTATTTAATTTGGTAATTACTGCAATTTTTGACTGTTTTTGCTGGAATATCTCAAAAAATGTCAGAGAATTTGTTATATTCCACATCATCATCACCTTATGGATATTTGGATATTCAGTTTTTATTTCTGTCACCTCCAGACAATTGTGTTATGCTCTGAAGATATCATCTGTAGTGACACTTGGAAACAGTGTCCATTAGCCCCTTCACAACGATGTCCTTAAACTGAAGAAAATCGAATAAAGATAGAAAAAAAGAACGTCGTGGGAGTGGCAAATGATTGCTGAAGACGTTGTTGTTGGTGGTGGTGATGGTCATTATTATTATTATTATTATTATTACTGTTTTCAACCATTTTTTTTCCTTTAACTTTTAATGCCTGTCTTCCTGTGTTCTTTCCTCGCTATTCCTTCTTTTGCCTCTCCCTCTCTCTCTCTCTCTCTCTCTCTCTCTCTCTCTCTCCGGCTCACCCTTCACCCCCTTGAATCATCCTCACTCGTCTGACTCACCCCTCGTCCTCTGATTCCTCCCTGACTCCCTGACTCACCCCTCACCCCCCCCGACTCACCCCTCAGTCTCTGACTAACCCCTCACTCCCCGACTCATCCCTTACCCTGCTGACTTATCGCTCAGCCCCGTGACTCACTTATCCCCCTGACTCAGCACGTGACGGGAGATGAGCAAGGGAAAGAAAACAGCCCTTCCTTTAATTCCTGAGAGAAAGAGAGAGAGAGATTGTGTGTGTGTGTGTGTGTGTGTGTGTGTGTGTGTGTGAGGGAGGGGGCAAAACTCCCGTATGTGGTAATTATGAGACCATGTTAAGAAATCCTCAGATATTTGTGTCATTTGGAATCGTATTCAGGCTGGCTCTGGGAAATTTGCAACTCCTCTTCCCCAGCGACTTATTCTGATCATTGCCCCTCAGTATCCTCTTGTGTGTGAGTGATGTAAACAGTGTCTTAATGAAAACTATATAAATAACATGGGAGACTATGTAGGTATACAGTGCAAACTTAATCTCAAAGGGAGAATTACTACGAAGTTTCCTGTGCCACGAAGGATATGGCCATACTGAAAGAATGGAAAATGAAAGATCCACAAGGAGAGTATTTGTAAGATGGAACGGGAGAGGGGATGGGAGAGACCAAGGATGGGGTGGGGGGATGGGGTGGTGAGTTATATGGATTGGGGTAAAACAGCCTTATGGCGGAGGACTGGGTGACACGGAGGCGATTTGTTTGTGGGCACCCCTTAGGGATTAAGACGTCTGGCTATAGAAAGATAGCCAGCAACATGAAATCTTCCTCTAGAAGATCTTTCATAAATCGCTGACATTAACCCTCACTATAACGCATTTACTTTAACGTGACATTTATTCGTAACTCCTTCCAGCTCGGTTGGTGAAGGATCGCTTTAACTGGTAATCAAGGAGACCCAGTTTTACCTCATAATTAAGGAACATTTAATTTCGTGGAACCATAATTAACTAATCAGGTAGCGAGAGTGCACCAGATCGATCAGTAAAAACAAACAGACACACATACAGCCTTATTAAGTTTCCCTTAAGTCTCTAACTTGTCTCCATTCTTTGTGCCTTACTTCTGAATTCCCACACATACTTTTTTTTTTTTACTTACGAAACTCTTATGCATTTACTCATTGGCCGTTCTCTCTGCCTTGCTCATTCATTTTATTATCCCTTTACTTTAATCACCCCTTACCATCCAATTATTCCTGCCCCCTACTCAGCCATTACTCTTGCCCCTTTCTTTCCGCCAGCTCTTACTCATGCCTCTCTCTCTCTCTCTCACTAACCATCCTGACTCACCATTCCAACTCAGCAGGTGACGGTGGTGAGCTGAGTGAGGACAGCAACCCCGGCAGTAGTGAGAACAGCTCTAGTGAGGACCAGGCCAGACTCCACCTTAAGAGGAAACTGCAGAGGAACAGAACATCCTTCACCAACGACCAGATTGATAGTCTCGAGAAAGGTACGGTTTTTTAGTATTATTTGTTATTTACTTAATTATTAACTACAAGATTTATTTAGTTTCGTGAATGGTGGGGGATGATGTTAGTGGTTATTATTTTCAATACAATTATCGTTATTATTGACTCTAAGAATTCATTATAAGAGGCAACAATTTTCCTTTGTATTACCATTGGATTATAGTGATGTACGGTATGATAATTCTCTGGTCTCGGTATCTCTATCTATTTCTCTAACTATATTTATCTATGTAAGCATCTGGCTCCTTCTATCTATTTACCTATATCCAGAAGCTTAAATCCCGCACAGGTAGCTTCGAACAAACAGCATCCATGTCACCCAGTTCCCCGACATTAGGCTGCCCTTCCTACAGCTTACAGCTTACACTACCCTCATTCACGTACCTCTCCACCTTAGCCCTCCATTTCATCCTTGGTCTTCCCCTCCACTTCATCCACATACACTCCACCAGTTAATCCTTCATTCCCCATTCTCTCCAAATGTCGATACTACCTCGTGGTACTTCTCCAGACACTTTACATCCATATCAACACTAAATCAGTTGAAATAAACCTAATCTAAGATAACCTAGAATAACCCAACCTTACCTAACCTTACCTAATCCTACCCAGCCTAACCTTACCTAATCAAACTCAAAACAACCCAATCCTTCCTAATTTGACCTAACCTATCTTAGCCTAACCTTACCTGATCCAACCCAAATCTACCTAATCTAACCTAACCCAACTTAACCTAACCCAACTTAACCTAACCTAACTTAACCTAAACTAATCTACCCTAACTTATCCTACCCAAACCCAACTCAGCCTAACCCAACCCAAACCTGCCTAACCCAACCTAACCTATCCCATGTACCGCAGAGTTCGAGCGGACGCACTACCCTGACGTGTTCGCGAGGGAGAGACTGGCTGCCAAAATAGGTCTACCAGAGGCCCGGATACAGGTTAGTTCTCCCCTACACCTCGTGGTCCAGTGGTTAGCATGCCCCAATCGGAATGACGGACTTAAATAGGTTCATTCCTCAAGAGATGACAGGAAGAAAAGAGCGGGACATCTCTCCTTAAATATACAATCAAAGAAACAACTATCTTCCCGGTTCCGTCTGAAGAAAATTTACAACTAACGAAATACAGAGAAAATCCCATCCCTTGCAATACGTACTTCAGATGGTTCAATATTTCTGCCGTGTTCGTCAGACTTAGGGAAGATATTGATTTCTCTGAAGATACTAATTTCTCTGACTAATAGACTGAGGTAACCTAGCCTCGGCCTCCTACACCTCAAAGGGGAATTATGAGATTAACGGTTATTTTTTTTATGAGAGAGAGAGAGAGAGAGAGAGAGAGAGAGAGAGAGAGAGAGAGAGAGAGAGAGAGAGATTTTCATATACTGCCATCCCGTCATCAGGTGTGGTTCAGCAATCGTCGTGCTAAGTGGCGTCGGGAGGAGAAGCTGAGGAACCAGCGTCGGGCAGCGGAAGGCGTGGCTCCCGCGTCCCCCACCAGGATTATCAACGCGTCCTACACGTCATCACCCATGTACACACCACTACCACCACCACCAATGTCCGTAGCAGAGACTTATGGGTAGGTAAAAACAAAGTACACAATAAAATTCACAACCACTAGCATCCTTACATACTTTCATACTCACCAATACCAACACCAGCAACAAACAAACAAACAAAAACAAATAAACAGATCGATCAGTCGATCGATCGATCGGTATATATAGATAGATAGATAGATAGATATGAATATAGATATAAAAACTGCTAGCATTCCTTAAGGAATACAGGATAGAAATAAAATCCCTGGCACTCAAAGACTTATCGACCATAAACGGTAACATTACGGATTCTTGTTGCTCCTTTTCGTGGTTGTCCTTTGGCCACATAAAAGTCCTTTAAAAGGGCTAAAAATGAGAAAGTTGTTTGTGGGTATTTGCTCATGTAACAAGCATACCAGGTTTGAGTGACATGAAGGATTGGCATCCAAATTGACAAGTCTTTAGAGAAAAAAAAAAACAGCACTACATCATGGTTTCTAACATATGGCGGATGCGATTAAAAAAAAATAATAACAGGTATACGCACCATCACCACCACCACCAATGACAAAAAAGAAAGATAAATATACAACAGTATCACCATCACAAAAATAAATAAATAAGAAAATATTCAACCACAAAGAAAAGAAATAAGCAAACAGATAAATCCGTATATATATTAATATAAAAGGAGATGTTTGTCTGTCAGTCCGTTTGTCCGTCTGTCCTCTATAGAGATCGACGGGAATGCCTACAGAACTCTTTAAACAGCTCTAACAAGTGTAGCTCTGTTCGACGAACTGAAATGTGTACATTACAATTGCTAAAGTGACGCCCCTGCTGGCCAAGATTAGAACTAATTAGAAATAATGAAGTCGATATGGTAGAAACATGATAGCCAGTTACAGCAGAGGTTTTACCTTCTACAACCAAATCAGTATTAGTTACAAGGTGCTGGATGAGTGGCGGATTGGTAGGGTGGGCAGGGCGGTCGGAGTGGGTGGGCACGGTTTGTGGGTGGGTCAGTAGTGACAAAATAGGTCCATGTTAGGAATAGATGCATGGAGACTATGTCCCTGTGGAAATGGGCCCAAGAAGGAGCACTGGTTCAGTGGGTAAAATGGGACTCCGGGGTCCATTTTCCGAAGGGGGAGTGGCCATCCAGGGTCCCAGGCAATGCCGGTATGCTCGATCATGGGGCTTTACCCGGGCAGCGCTGGGTACCCTCATTAATAAATGGATAAATATACAACTACGACTACACCACCAGTGTCTGTTGCCGAAGATGAAGCTCAGACGCAGAAAGAAT
>NC_137027.1:1120149-1140149 GCF_032717465.1 Coenobita brevimanus | reverse complement strand
CGCAACAATAAATCTTGCTCTCGTGTTCCTGAACTTGATTCTTCTGAATTCTCTTCTCTCTGTCTTTGGTTCTCCTGTCATTCTCTTACTAAGTATATCTCTGCCATTTACCTATCCCCTAATTCTACTGACTATGAAAAATTCTTCAACTATCTTACCTCTAAGACAGAATACATCCTATCCATTTCTCCTTTCTCAGAAATTTCTGTTCTAGGAATTTTCAATGTTCACCACCACCTTTGGCTTTCCTCTCTTTTCACTGATCCACCTGATGAACAAGCTTACATCTTTTCTATCCTTAATGACCTAGAGCAGCTTATACAGCACCCTCCCCGTATCCCTAACCGCCTTGAAGAGAGTTCCAACATGCCTGACCTCTTCCTTACAACTAATCCTTCTGCTTGTGCTGTTATTCTTTCCTTTCTGTTGGGCTTCTCCCACCACAACCTATTCACCTTAACCTGTCCTATCGCTCCAGGACGGCCTGTGGACCCTCCAAAGAAGCGTCGGTTGTGGTATTTTGGAGCTGCTGATTGGGAGGCCCTCAGGCAGTACTTCTTTGATTTTCCCAGGAATGATTATTGCATCCATGGCCGAGGGCCATCTTAATGTGCCTTGTGCATAATGGAGATTTTTCTCTCGGGCATGACATTCCCTTCTCATATCCTGTGACTAATAATAATAATAAAAAAAAAAAAACATGGTTTAATCACGCTCGTTCTAATGTCCACAACAAGGGAAAGGCCTACAAAAGGTACCGGAGCCAACCAACTCCTGAATCTCATCTTTTTTATCTTTCTGCCCGGAATCATGCCAAGTCTGTTCTTCGCTCTGCTAAAAATAATTTCATTCGTACTAAATGCTCTGAATTCTCCAACTCAAATTCTTCCCACTCCTTCTGACAACTTGCCAAAAACCATTCTAACAACTTTATCTCATCATTCTTTCGTCCTCTTTTCCACCCTGATGGATCTGTAACTTTTCTTCTACTGATAATGCAGAACTCTTCACTCAGACTTTCTCCTCCAATTTCACCTTGGACGATTCCGGTGCTGTTCCTCCATCACTTCCCCCCTCTGACTTCCTCATGGCTGACATTAAAATTTTCTCAACTGATGTATTTTCTGCCATCACTGGCCTTAACAATACTGACAAGGCATATGGGCCAGAGGGAGTTCCTCCTGTTATCCTCAAGAACTGTGACTCTGTGCTTACACCCTGTCTAGGTAAACTCTTTTGCCTTTGTCTGTAAATTTGCGCCTTTCCTTCTTGCTTGAAGTTTGCTCTCATTCAGCCAGTCCCAAAGAAGGGTGACCATTCCCATTCCTCTAACTATCGTCCAATTGCTTTAACATCCGGTGTTTCAAAAGTTTTCGAATCTATTCTTAACAAAAAAATTTCAGTGCATTTTTCCTCTCACAACCTTCTTTCTGACCGTCAGTATTAGTTTCGCCAGCGATGCTCCACTGACTATCTTCTCACCTACCTTTCAGATTCCTGGTCATTCTCCTTTCGGGCCTTTGGCAAAAGCTTTGTCATTGCACATGACATCTCAAAGGCTGTCGATCGAGTCTGGTATAATTCTTTAATTTCCAGACCGCCCTCCTACAGTTTCTATCCTTCTTTCTGTGCCTTCATCTTTACCTTCCTTTCTGGTTGTTTTATAGATGCTGTTGTAGACAGCCACTGTTCTTCTAGAACTATAGTGTATCAGTGTTGGTGTTCCTCAGGGCTCTGTCCCATCACCAACTCTCTTCCTTTTATTCATCAATGAACTTCTAAGCTGTACATCTAACCCTATCCATTCTTACGTTGATGACTCCACTCTTTACCTTTTCATTCGCTTCCCGCAGCGTCCATCTCAGCAGTTACTTCAACAAACAAGGGATGAGACTATGGCACACCTAATGTCTGACTTGGCTTATGTATCTGACTGGGGTAAAAGTAATCCTGTTTTTAATGCATCAAAAAGTCAGTTCTTACAGCTATCAACCCGACAGAATCTTTCACAGCAGTACCCTCTAATTTTTTTACAATATCCAGCTCAGTCCTAAATCATCTTTAAACATACCTAGGGTATCATTCTCTCGGGATTTATCTTGGAAAGAACATATTACTACTCTTGTAAAATCTGCTTCCAAGAGATTGGGTGTGCTAAGCCGGCTCCGTGCCTTCTTTACCTCTGCACAGTTGTTGACTTTATTCAATGGTTGTATTTGCCCCTGTGTAGAGTACAACTCTCTTGTGTGGGAAGGCTCCCAACATACAGCTGTTCTCAGCAAGGTGGAGTCAGAGGCTTTTCATCTCATTAATTCTCCTCCTCTTGCTGGCTTCCTTCAACCTCTGTCTCTTCGCCACACTGTTGCACCTTTATCTCTTTTCTGTCACAACTTCAATGGTCACTGCTGCTCTGAACTGTCTGCTTGTATCCCTCCACCACTATGGCAGTTGTGTAGCATCCGTCTAACAACAAACTCTCATTCCTTTTCTGTTCAACTCTCTAATGCAAGAGTTAACCGTTACTCCCAGTCCTTCATGTATGCAACAGGTCAACTCTGGAACTGTTTCTCCCTCTGTCTGCATTTTATACTGCCTATTATCTCCAGTCATTCAAATGCAATGTGTCCAGGCATCTCGAAATGAACGGATCTTGAATTTGGCTCTATGTTATCTTGTTTTTGTTTTTCCATGGAGGGAACAGTATGCAGGCTCCTGGGCTTTGGTTCCTTCTTCTTTACATTAAAAAAAAAAGAAAAACATAATTGAAAACATTTAAGGGTTAGATATTGGCCCACGCCTCTGGTAGCAAATTACAGTATCATACAATCTCCAGTCACCTCTGAGAGATCTAAACCTCTTCACACAAGGAGGGTAATCAGTACTGTGACAATAAAATAATTCTAATAAAAAATGTTTCCTCATACAGGTTTGTTGTCCCCGGGAGTGTCTGTGCCTGTGGCTGTGCCTGGACAACACCACGAGATGAACACCCAGTACTGGACACGTCTACAGTGAGCAACACCATACTAGGTCCACTTACAGTGAGCACCGGTATTAGAATCGCCTGCAGTCAACACAAACTCCGGGGTTGCTGAGTCGTGCTGACAGAAAATCAGGATCCCTTCACAAGACCATCAGTCTCAGCATTCATATCTTGCTTTTTAAGTTGTTGTAAACTTTGAATTTTTATGATATTGGTTGATGATGACAGTAGTGAGTAGTATGCTATAGTCTTCTTATGGAAGGTCATTGTGTTCCTGAATAATCACGGCATACTGGCAACTTTATGCAAAAAAGTTGGCATTTGGCACTCAGACAAGAGTTCCCATTTATGCATCTCCAGTGTGTTTTTTGATCTCTTAATGACAAGATTGTAAATTTTAGACTGGCCTGATTACAGTTTTGACATTATGTTGTGCCTGTTTCCATGGCAGAACTTTAAAATTAACTTGACATACAGGTTTCCTTATGTCCTTTTTACGCATCACCTTGAGTCTGTGGAGGGAAATGAGGAATTTTCCTCTGTTGCACTGTCTCAAATCCCAGCCATTTGTGATATACCCTGTACTGAACAGATTACCAGCATCTGGTGTAACATTCTTACTGATAGTTCGCCCATGCAGCCACATGCATATCCTAAGAGTATGGTAGTGCAAGGTTGTTAATTTTATGTATATGAGAAACAGACAGTTCATAATAATATTACAAACTATGTAACTAGCGTGGCCACAGGTCTAGGCTGTATCTTGACGAAAAAGGTAAAATAACAAGGTTGTGACGTCACTCGAACTGGACACTGAAGCTGGGGTTTGTGGCGATGGTTTAACTGAGCATTCCAGTATCAAGTGTGGTACATATATCAGATAGAAACAGATACTTTCATACTCTGTTAAAGTCCTGTAAACAAAAAATATTTTAAAAATTTCATGGAACATGTTTCGGTGAATAAGTACTAGTCTGAAAGTTGGTATAGTTTTTAAGTTTTATTCTATTCCTTTCAGTTTGTAAAACAAAAATCAGTTCATATATGTCTACTTGCAGTATGAATATGGAATTAGATAATATTATAAGCTCTGTTGAACATCCATTCTGGTGTATAATTTTAACTTATATAGAGAAGATATTTTTTGCAGTGGTTGGTTTTTACAAGTACTGACCATTGTTTGCAGAACGATGCAATGATGTCTTGCACAATTTCTCATTATCTGTTAGTCTAATTCAAACACATGATATTGAGTGAAATCAATGGAAACACCAGTTGTATGTAAATAATTAAAGAATGTAGGATACATGACGCTTACATGATGCCGTGCTGAAGGTGTACGCAGTGAATTGCATGCAGTTACAAAACACCTTTTCATAAGCATTTTTTTTTTTTCTTACGATATCATAGCAAAGCAAACACT
This sequence comes from Coenobita brevimanus, assembly GCF_032717465.1. Lineage (NCBI taxonomy): Eukaryota > Metazoa > Arthropoda > Malacostraca > Decapoda > Coenobitidae > Coenobita > Coenobita brevimanus. The sequence goes on along the minus strand of NC_137027.1, from coordinate 1,135,743 downwards.
ACAAATTCACGCCAATTCTGAACCAAACTTGGTCGCTTCGGCATATAAATAAAGCCGCCATATTGGAACTTTGCATCAGGGTACTCTAAGAATCGAAAAAGTTTTGTACAATTTAAAAAAATGTTGTTCAGTCTGTACATATTTAATATAAAACAATAACCACTGTGTATCTGAGACAATAATCAGGTATATTCGTTTGTGTGTGTACATTTTTTGAGAAGATATGCCTAGGTATAAGTTTCATATAATCTAACAAAGCGCTGGAAAGTCTTTTTGTACGAGTCTAAAAATGGCAAAAAAGTCAAAATGAGCGTTCATGAAACATAGGGTCGTAATGTAAGTGGCTTTGGAGAATTCGTAACACAATTTCCATAGCGATTTATATTGCACATTACACTTTCATAACCTCTTGTATGTTACTGGTGGAAACTATGTCGATATAAAAACAATATACCCAACATATACGAGGATGTGTAATATGCAGAATAATTCACTAAGAAACAGGTGGTCCGAATCTTCCTATGCCACTTATAGCACGGCTGTCTACCTGACTTACTCTCATATCATTAACCAGGGGGCTGGATTCCCACACAAACCTACCATCACCTTTCTCTCGTTAGCATGATTCATATTTGTGGGAAGGACAAAGAGAATAGAATTTTTTCATGCCTTTTTTCTCCCCAGCGTAAACTGTAATGAGCTGTTGCTTGTTTTTCTTCAAGGACAAGGACTGGGGAAAACAGAAACTTCCTCTGTCTCTTGTTCTTCCTGCAAATCAAGATATTGGTTGTTGCTGTTGACGCTGATGTGACCCCAGGCTCATCTGGATATGACCCGGTGGACTAAGGTTGAAACTGTCCTTTTTCCTGCAGTCCACCATCCTCCTTTCTGGGGACAAAGAGGGAAGTGAGGGGCGTTTCTACATAAAAACCTGCCAGTGAAGCCACCCAGCATCCCTCTTCAGCAACGAAAATGTGAGCACTGGGAGGGAAATGGTCATAAGTTTGAGACTGGCCGCAGTTAGGGTCGTGTTTGAAATGGCTAAGGAAACTCCATAACACTCCTTCCTTGGCGATTTATTTTGCACATTACACCTAGACATCCTCTCTATTGGTATTGATGAAAACTGTGCCAATGTTAAAACTATGAATGGAGCGTACAAGAGAATGATAGTTTGCAATATGAAAAATACATCGCCGAGGAGCCGGTGCTTAGGAGTGTCTTATGCCACGTAGAATGTTGCCCGTGAAGTTTTCCCCACTAGCCATATGATTACCCCAGTCATGCACCTCACGCACACACGTAAAAATTTCGAACGTTTCAGCTTCCCCACAGACTAACACGTTTTGATAATAATTCCTTGAACCCCGTGGCGATTTTCTAGTTTATTCCTGCTGCTTGAGACTTTTTTTGAACTTAGAAAGAGCTGAACACACTGAAAGGATTAATGTGATTTAAACCTTATCATTTCAGTTCGAAAAGTCGCTCCCTAACAGAATAAAATCGTCCGAAAGTACCAAGAACAAAATAAGGGAGAAAGCATCCTTATTAAATTATGGATTTTGGACAAAGCAACTTTAACAAGACGAAGGGAAATGTGAAAACTCATATTTTCGTTCATATTCTAGGTCCGTGCGATTTATTCTGCATATTACAGTTTAACCTTCTCTTAATCGACTTAGTTTGTATCGGTGCCATACAAGAAGATGTTGATGAGTAATGTGTACAAGAAATCCCAAAGGAAGAGGCATTGTGATCTCTCCTAAGTCCCTTCTAACTTTGGCATCCGTCGGCCCTAAACCTTGGAAAAGTAGAATTGCTGTTATGGCCGCAGACCCATCTGGACATGAACAGGTGAATTGCAGGGTGAAATTCCCCTTCCTCTGTCGTCCACCATACTCCTCTCGGGGAATTAGGAGGGAGATGAGAAACGTTTTATAACCCAGCATCCCTGTCTGGTTATTTCGGTGTTGCCATATATAGACATCCCTGACCAGCACCGGCAATGATGAAAAATACGTACTAAGTGGTATTTACGGTTAATTTAGAGCTAATTACATTTGGTTTGTGTGATAGTTAATTGTTGCATATTTTAACATTAATTACTCACAGTTCTTACCAATTTAGCTCATCAGTGCTGAAGAAGCGACAGGACAGTTTAATCTCTTCATTCCGATTACATTATTCTTGTTATTCAAACGACTTTTATTTAGCTTTGGAGAGACTTCGAACTGGAGGAGATAGATATAGCCTTCAGCAACTCCTTCATCACTACAGATGTCCTAAACTTTAAAAAAATCGTGTGGAAATGGAAGGAATAACCAGAAATTGCATCATGGGGTTGAAGGAGTTAAGCACAATCAATGCTGTTTTATTCTTAAGTCAGAACTCGTACTTACATATGCTTAGTTGCGATCAAGTTGCCATATTCTCGTTAATTTTCTGAAGCACCTCTGACGGTGGCTTTTCCATTTTTTTTTTTTTTTGTGCTTATTTGCTTCTTGATAATTGTGAAGTTACAGAGTCATTATGTTTCTGACAAGCGAGGGTGGTCGAGTTTGCCTTAGGTGTGTGTGTGTGTGTGTGTGTGTGTGTGTGTGTGTGTGTGTGTGTGTCAGTAACTGAGAAGTCAAAGTAATCAAAATAACAGTGTGGCCTGCAAATATATAACTTACACAATTGCATTCACGATGATTGTTTTTACATTGCCTAATATCTTGAATGCTTATACAGTGTTTTAAGTTGTGTATTTTACATTAGGATGAGACCTGCAACTCTCATAAGCTAATAATATTGGTATGATTTCACCTATATATAACATTTTGGGAGTGATAAATTACATCATGCCATAAATTTCTTATATGATTTGTTTCACTCAATCATTCTGCACTAAAGATGGGATTTGCTGTATTTGAGAATCAGAATGAATAAAACTCACGGTCTCCAACAGTGCTTGATTACCGACATCTCTCCATATTCCTTGCTTCTGACATTTCTCTCATACTCAATATATATATATATATATATATATATATATATATATATATATATATATATATATTGTTTTTTTCTTTAGTTGTACAAAATTCCAACACTTTGTAATCCGAAAAGCGTATTTTGTTCACTTTGAGTTTTTATGAATGCATGCCGTAGACATACATTTATTTTTTGGTTACAGCATAACCTATCTATTCGTGTACTTTTTTTTCATTTCTTTTGTTGTACACAGTTGATGGAAGTTGCAGTGGTCAGATCTTGAAAATTATCTTTATACTTTTCTGAGGTTACAAGTTCACCTAAATATATGATCATTTTGGCTAAATAATATAATTTCAACAATACATAGGTTGTTTATTCCTTGGGTGTACACAAAATATATGCATTTGCAATGGCCTACTAGATTTAGTGTTCACAAACACGGATGAAACTAAAGACCTTCACTTCGATGACATATTTTGTCCTGTTACAACCAACAGACGATTTTATTACAATAGAAGGGTAAGTGAAAGCTATATCTAAGCTCTCGAGTCCGAAAATTATCTGCAGATATGAATAAAGTTGCCTTTAAATGATAATAGTAGGAAATTCGCCTTTGTCTTTAAGGTGACGTATTGAGCCAGAGGACTTCTTTCTCCTTGAATTCGCCCATTATCCTGACGATTTTATTCAGCTAATGATAGATTTTTCGAGGTTGAAGGGTTACATATAGCCCTATTAAACCCACTGAGTACGAGAGACCTTTCCTAAATTGAATAAAATCGTCTGTCAGCTGCTGAATATGACGGTACCAGGAACAAGAATAAAACTGGTGTAACAAGATCGAGGGAAAGACGGCGTGTGAGGTAGTGTGCCAGAGTGAAAGTGGATGCAGATGAGTGAACAACTGATACTGGTGAACACGTAAGAAAAAAGAAAAAAAAAAAAGGTAAGAATGAAAGAAGAAAACGTTGAATGAACACGAAGATATACACAGGGGATAGGACTGACCACATAATAAACAGTGAACACAAGACTCACGTGAACAAAGAAGACAAGACTGAACAAGAAGTAAGTGAACACAAGAAAATACTGAACACAGGAGAAAATGTGAATGAACAATGGCAATACGAAGCAAAGGCACAGATAGAGCGATCAGTGCTAGTGAATTTTAAAAAATGAACACCATAAAAATGAATACGAGTTAATACCGACTGTAAAGGAAAATAAATGTTAGAACACTGTTGAAATAAATGAACGCAGGTGAAATGAACACATCCAGTAGGAATGAACTAGAATTAACTACTAACGAAAGAAAATAACCTAAGAGTGAACACCATGTGGGTGAACACAGGTGATAAGAATGGACAAAACTCACAAGAAGGCAAAAGTGAACACTTGATAAAACTGAACACAGTCTAGAAGTGAAGAGGGCAAAAGTGAACACAGCTGATACTTGAACACAGCTTATATGAGTGAGCAGAAATATTAAGAATGAACAAGAGCTAACACCGTTAACGAACAAGCTGGGAAGAGTGTTTACAGTGGTGTAAATAAACTAAACTGATAAAAACAAACAAAAGTTAGAAAAGCCAAGAAGTAAATGAACACAGCTGATAGTAATAAACACCAGTAAAAGTGAGCACATTTAACAAATCACATGTTAAGAATCACCAAAATATAACTAAAATCAGCAAATGAGTTAACACATTTGAAAAACGAGTGACAAAAAAAATATATATATGAACTGTTAATGAGATCAAATATCAAATAACTGAACACCTGAAATAAACACAGCTCATAATATAATGAACATAATATGACAGTATATGAACACAGCTGACAAGATATGAACATATATGACAATATGATTATGAACACAGCTGATATGATATATGAATACAAGGGATCGGATATAAACTCTATTATGAACACAGTTAATAGTATCTGGACTGCAAACATTGAAAACAAGAGCAGACAACATAGCAGATAAGAAAAAAATGAACTCACTATTTGAACACAATTATTGATATGATCACAGATGACAGAGAACACGAAAGAACGAATTGAACACAGCGCCTCCAAGTCTTCCATGAGTGAACTTTTTGATCCGGTGTTCGAAGCTCGGATTCGAAGCCTTCCTCCTTTAAATGAACCACCACCACCACCACCACCACCCACTTCATTTATTTATGCTATTTCGTATTTGTTTATGTGGTAATTGTGATTATGTTTATCTGTTAATAAAATTTGTAATTAAACACAAAAACTCAATTAGGCTTGTATAGGGTGCTTTTTGTATATTGCATTTTTGTTTTATGAAACAGAACCATAACCAAGTTCATGAAACACACACACACACACACACACACACACACACACACACACACACACACACACACGCCATTAACTTGTCATTTTGGTTGTTTGCTTTATCACCCGGACCACTTTCTCTGTACTGATATAATAAAATGTTTCATATGTACTGCTGACTTCTTTTCTTGATAATCTACCTTGCATCTTAACCTCTGCAAAAGAACTACGGTCACGAGTTGATTGGTGTTCATGTGTCTACTAATTTATTTCAAGTGCTTTTACTTACAGTATATACTCCTGGCAAAAAAAAGAAAAAAAAAGTACGTTGCGTGAATAATCAATAATAGAAATAAATTTGTGCCCCTATATATGCGTGGAAGCTTGAGAAGTTATTCTGGCATCCGAGCTTATGGAAGTGATTAGCGCCACCTACTGGGGTGGGTGGGTTCATGGAGGACAAAGCATATGAAGTTTCAACGTTCATATGCAGCCAGTAGTAATATATTGCTAGAGACCGCCTTATCAGTGACTCCTTGTCTTGAGTGTACATTGTCTACACTGATCTGCGGTTTTGCTGGTATAGGGGAATTCATAGTGTAGGCAACTTGCCTTTGCATTTTTTCTTTTTTACATTACAAAATCATTTTGAGTGTTAATATGGGAAAATGTCTAGAAAATACATAAATAAGATGAATATTAAGGTGAATAATATGAAAATCATTAAGGATGAGGTGCTTCGAAGTTTTGGCCAACGCGATAAACAGTCAAAATTCACGGGCATTTAAATTGAAACTCTACAGTATCTGAATATCTGTGTAGACCTTCATTGTGCATGTGAATTTTGATCAAGGATGCCGGAAGAATCCCACGAGAGAAATTACGATCTGACAACTGTACCTCCCTCTTCACAAAATCAGTTGCCATAAGATCGGTGCTTCTTGAGATGTGAAAGGTGAGGAAGTGTGCTGTTTATTACCAAAAGATCACCCAAAATGTCAAAGGAGTGGTTAATATCAACATTCAGTAGTAATCTTAAATAGATGATAGTTCATTCTTCCATTGGAAAAGTTAATTTAAAAACTAGTGTGGTTGGTGATTCCGTCTGCTGAACTTCCAGAAAACCCTGGCTAAATAAATCAATCATAATATGTAAGAACGACGTCGAACCAAGTTTTTGAAAAGATCAAGGAATGTAAGAGTTCTCTGTGGTAAGAAATTAAGGAGAAAAGTGTCGTGGGTGTTGGCAGAGCTTTGCGGTGAGATGTGCAGGCACACGCATGACTGTACACACACACACACACACACACACACACACACACACACACACATACACACACACACACACACACACACACATACACACACACACACACACACACATTACTCTCTAATGGAACTTGCTGGTGGGAAAATGTGTGTATGTAACTGGTGGTGTGAGAGGTTGCCATGGTAACACACAGGCACCTCCCACTAGTCAACCAAAGACTTCATTAGCGATATATTTTTGGACAAGGCTGATTAACATCCTTTTGTACGTTTTTTATGCAGATTATGGTAAAGCTTGAAGTATTTATACAGCACAGTAGGAGAGCAAGGTGTAATAAGCAAAATAAATAGCTAAGGAAGAGGAGCTAGGGAGTTGTAGAATGAGTTTATAGCTGTAATTTTTACCAGAGCGTTCCATTAATACATCCATTATATTCCGGATCAAAGACTTTTATCACTGGAATGAATCTTTGTCTCAAAATACGTTATATGGAACACTATTCACCAGCCTCATGTTATCAATGGTGAAGGATGCTCATGCACAATATGATTATTTAAGACTAACTTAGTGTCACGTGGAAGGCTTATATATTCCCGATTCATAATCTAAACATAGTCTACCCCGTAACCGTTCTCTTATATCCCGTTCTCCCTTATCTCGCTTGTGCACTAGATGGCGTGAAGGTAATGGCCTCGCAGTTTTAACGTTGAGTCGTTACTCTGTATCTTTTCTCCTCCGTGGAGTCGAGTACTTCATACTGATATTCATGCTTTCGTGAAGCTGTGGTGCTTCATTCAGAGTCGAGGTGAAATAAACCTGCATGAAATTAATTAGTTAACCAAGAGCAATGGGACGTGAATAACCTTGCACGGCGCTAGACCAGAATCCATACGTGAGGGAGTAAGTTGGATAAATTAGTGACTGATGTTAGAGGACATCGACAGTGGATCCAGACGTTGAACTAAAGCTTGATGTATCTAGTGGGAAGGTGGTAGTCGGATATTAACCATTTATGGAGGTATGTTTTATATTTACTACTTGTACAGCTTTATTTTGGACTTAAATTTGATAGTGATAGTTTTAAGAATAGGTGATAGGAGTGATTTGAGTGACACTGGTGGTTGAATATTTGTAAATCTGCATTTAATTCATGTGTACAGCTGAAATGTTTATGTATATATTAATCATTGTTACGACAGCCACATATAGAGGGAGGTGGTTTTTGTTTTGGGGGTTGTTCGTAGGAAAGTGCTGGGCTGTAGCAATAACGATGAGTGGGGTAGGTCATCCAGGAAGTGGGTACGGTTTGGTGGGAATTGGCTAGTAGTGATGAGAGGCGCGGTGCAGCATAGCCCCTTCCCTTGTCCCCTGTATTTTTCCATATCGTGGAGCAGTGGCTTTAAACTGCAAGATTAAGGACTGACAACGGGGTTAGTTAGATTTATAGGTACTTTTACATTAAGGTATTGACGAAAATAAAGGATTCGTGAGGGAAACTTTCGGTTATATTGAAAAGTGACCTGTGTTCGTCACTTGCTTCAATTTTTGATTTTATTAGTTAGGTTATGTATTTACCGTCATGTTTTCCTTAGCTACCATCTGATAGTTTGTTCAGTTCAAGTTGCTGTTGGTCTGTTTGACAATGAACATTAGTGTGTGTGTGTGTTTTAAGTAATGATCTTCAATTTCTGATCTCCCAACTTTCTTTTTTTCCCATATTCTCTCCTACACCCTGACCCTCTGACCCCCATATCCACATTTTGTCCACCATATTGGGTCGGTGGCTGGCACAATGTTGACTCTTCACTACACTTGATTACTGCCTCCATTGTTTTGGTACCTGCAGTATTAGTCTGCCTTTTTTCCCATCAGTCAGCTCGGACTGAATAGCGTTTTGGTCTATTAAATCTTTTATGGTTCGTTCAAGTGTCGCTCTGGAAGGGTTTAAAAAGTCGTTTAACTCCTTTTGACGAGAAAAAATCGTTAACAAGTATTGGTTTAAACCCGCAGTGTCTAGCTGAGCAGACTACAACTGGAGCCAAGCAACCGCCCCTGCAGGGTAGTTTTTTACTGTCATGACATTAAATTCCTAAAAACTTTCGTATTATTTGTGTAGAACAAAGTTAATTCTTACGTACCTCGTGCAACAAGTGGTTTCTTCATTGAGTATATATTTCGTCCACTGTTTGCAAAATTTTAATTTTTATCATTGCTTCGTCTGGGATCGAATAGAAAGTTTTCCCCAGTTATTTTCATTCATATTAAACTCTTAAGAGGAATGAGTATGGCTGAGAGGAATGAGTGGCTGAATGTCTGAAACATATTACACATTACATTTTACCAAAGTGTATTAATAATTCTTTAAATTCCACATGTGCCTTGGTTGCTCAGTCGAGTTCAGAAGACTGGTGAGTGGACGATGTCACTGCCAAACCAATGTGACCTGGATGGGTGAGAGGTCTCTGTAAAAGCAGTAGCCGGCACACAGCACTCACGGACACACGTCCCCACCTCATCTCTCTCTCGCCCCTCTCATATCGTCTACTTCAAGAATTCCAGACTATCGAAGTTAAACAACATCTCGGCAAGTGGCCTATCCCAGCCGCAGTCAGCAGCTGTTTGTGGGAGCAGAGAAGGCTGAGGAAGGCGGCTGTAGTGTAGTGAAATTTTACTTACATATTGCCACAAAACTTAGTGAAAACATTGTCATATGGATATGGAAAAAAAAGTGAATAAAGTATGGTGGGATATAAAGTGGAAGATATAAGAAATAGCTACGGACATAGGAAATAAAAGTAATCAAAGTTAACTGGAGAAAGTAAAGTATGGCCAGGAAACATTTGGAAGAAATTGAGACTATGGACTTTGAAATATTGGAATGTAAATGAAAATAACTGTCGAGTATAAAAGTTGTCATTCACTGTACACTTTACACTGTCACTGTTAATGAAGTTTTACGTGTAGTGGGTGTGAATGTATTGTATTAACTTAGTAAACCAATAATGTTCTTTCACTTTGTTTAACCTATGGAGACTTACCACAACTGTTGTCACTTATAAAAGGGGGGCCTGATTTGAGGAATATTGTATGTCTGGCGTGTAAAGTAATTCGTGTCACATGACTTTCCCATGCTGTGAAGTGATTCTCCTGCAGCAGACGACGTCCCGCCATATTAAGGCGTGCGAAAGAGTATCGGTTTATTACATGGATAAATGCCACATTTAGAATGACTTTTAACATGGCCACCATAGTCTGCTGCACATCTGTTTATGTGGGTGTATGGTTACCACTCAGCGTTGCACAAAGGGTTACAGGGAACCATTAAGCTTGTTAAGCGATGTACTGTACTCGACTGAAGTAGAAAGAATGATAGACAGAAAGGATGAATGATACAGGAAGAGGAGGGTTGACAGAAAATATAATAAGGCAGCACTACAGGAGTGGATGTTGGTTGCCACACTATCAGCACATTACAGAATAATAAAACTGGTGTCACTGTTAATATGTATAATTTCAACTCCCTAACCTTTTCCCGGAGAGGGTATATAAGCTGTCGGTGCAGTTTGGGGTCCTTAACTTTTGAAATGCATAAAAACTTAAGAACATGGAGATTAAGTAATGACGTTAATACTCCTAATTTTCAGAGGAAGGACGTTCTTTGATACTAACCCATTACGGTGTTTCTATAAAGTGAAAAAATTGCCCTGTAGTAAGATGAGGCTTAAGGCCCGTCCAGACGATCGAGCAATGCCCGCGGGCACAAGCGAGCACTTTGCCTGTTGACGGGCTCACCGCTTCCCGTGCCCGCGGGCAAATGCGTAAATTGCCCGTGGCAATTTACACATTTGCCCGCGGGCACAAGCGGTGAGCCCGTCAACAGGCAAACTGCTCGCTTGTGCCCGCGGGCATTGCTCGATCGTCTGGACGGGCCTTTAGTCTAGGCAATGATGTTAACCCCTTCAAAAGCATGACATTTTCTAATTTACATGTCTCAAAATTATTTCTTGACTTCATCTTTGGCCTTTTTTTTTTTCTTTTCAATTTTCTGTTGTAAAAGGCTTGCCGGCTTCTGGCCATTAGTTCCTTCTTCCCTGCCTGAAAAAAATAGAGGGGGTTAATGAAGACTATATCTACGACTATATATAAGAACTACAGTCCAAGAGTCTCGGTCTTTTAGGGACAGCGTGAATAATTCGTCATAAGATTGAAAGGGGTAAGCATTATTGTTTTAATATTACAGGCGCCCTGGGTTTGTTAGGACGCTGATATACAGGGGGAATTTCGTAGCCAAAATATCTAGGAACCAGTAGAGAAGGATTCCAACAGAGCTTAATGCTTAGAGGAAAACAGGGTGAGATGGGCAGCTGTCAAAAATAGCGACATGAAAGGGGAGAGCAAGGAGGGGGGGGGGAGGGAGGGGGAAATGGAGAGCGATGGAAGCAGAGAGATGGAGGGAGAGGGAGAGAGATGGAGGGATGGAGAGATGGAGGAAAGGAGGGAGGGGGGTAAAGGACAAGCAGAGACTGAGGAGAGAATATTTTACATAACAATGGGCAATAGCAAGAGATGCCTTATAAATATTAAACTCTGCCACTCGCACAAACGTTAGGTGATACTGGATATTAGTCTTGGCCATATTTAGCTATAATTTCTCCATTCCTAAGCAGCTTTTCATCTTCAGACAACCTAAGAGCACAATGTAACATCTGGCGTATATATGAGGGAAGATGAGAGAGACTGGCTGTTGTGGTCTACACGTAGTCAGGAAAGCTACAACGTAGGACAGATTTAGCAGTTTATTTAATCCTTATGCAAGATTTTTCGTGCTAGTCAACCTCAGGGCACTAGTAACAACTGGCGTGTCTGTGTGAGGGAAGATGAGAGAGTTGACAGTTGTGGTTTACACGCGAAGCCAAGCATGTGCTCCTGTCAGCTATATATAGCGTCTGTGATTCTTAACATTTACAGAGTCCATGTTACGGATCGCCTTCTTGATAACGCGTCCTTTTTTAAAGTTTCATTGCTATCTAAAAAAAAAAAAAAAAAAAAAGACATTGGTTTGGAGGACTGTTGCTTAATACAGTTCCATTTCTTGCTGTAAATTTGATCCTCCATTTTCTTCCAATACGCACTACCAGCTGTATATAGAAATTACACCCCTGACTTAAAATGGTGCATACAAACACGTGTCAAAATGTTTTCTTGCTTCTACGCCCCTTGTCAAATCATATTCTGGTGACGAGACATGCTAGTGTGCGTTAAGGTGCGTGTGCTTGCCCGTGCGTCTTGTAGAATCATGTAGCAATAGTGTGTCAAGGTGCGTGTGTTTGCCTCTACGTCTTGTAAAATCATATGCTAGTGACGGGACATGCAAAAGTGTCTCAGCGTGCGTCTACATGCTTCTCTTGTCTCCGTCTGCTTCACTGCCTGCCGAGCTTACCTCTTCCAACAACACGGAACACTGGAGGATATTAATATCCCAGTCAACGCAGGTGCATGTGCGTGCGTGCGTGTCATCATTATCATCATCGTCGTCGTCGTCGTTGTCTTCCTCCTCCTCCTCCTCCTCCTCCTGCTGCTCCTCCTCCTCCTCCTCCTCCTCCGTGGCTGTGTCCCCCTGCAGGGCAACACTTTACAAAAGGTGGTGTTCGTGCTGGCTGACGATACACATCCTGAAACCTTCCTTAAATACCTTGCCTAATGGGTCAAAGTATCCTCGTGTGTTACTAAGGCAAACTAAACGGATAATAATAAAGCACTTAAAGCAACAATAAGGTGTGATGCACAAAATAATTGGCTTAAGAAGAAGTGTTGCGGTGTGCCATGCCAACGAGAGGGGCATAAATGGTGTGTCGTGAGGTCGTAAAGCTTAGTTAGTTACCGGGAACATCACTCACACTGTTAACGTCAAGCCTTTCTCCTCCCTGTCAGTGCCGCCGTCACCACCTTTTCCTCCCTCTTCTTGTCTTCATTATCTGTCAGCCTTCGTCCCCAGGTGCTGAGGAGGAGCCTACATGTGGTGGCACTGTGCACTCATAGTTTCCTGCACCTCGCCATGAGAAGGGCCTTGGTCTGACTCTTGTGAGAAGCTGTCTACCACACTGGGGTTACGGATATCTACACGTTGCATGTACTGTACTGTACCTGTACGACGGTCCCATAGGAGCAGTTTCTGATTGTGGTTGACGGGTCTGCTCAGCTAGACTAACCGATGTTAAGCAACAACCTGCTCTGTCTACCCGTCCGTCTGACTGCCTGTCTCACCCTTTGAGTCTCCTGTCCATTGGCAACAGCCACCATGCATTTCAGATAGCAGAACCCTCAGGCACATTAATCATGCAGACATATCACTCGTATCTTCCTCATCTTCTGTTGCCATCATGCACTTCGGTAAACAGACTCTCCATGCACACCCTCCCCACGGCGAGGTGCAGGGAAATATATGGAGGTTTGGCTCGCGGATGCATGTCGCTGCTGCTCCACCCAGGGTGTCCAACGCCACCACGCACAGGCTTCTCATCAGCGCCAGGCAAAACATACAGGAATATATAGTATGCAGGCAAGAAAGCAATCTAGTTGACTGGCAGGCTGACAGGTAGGCAGGTGGTGTTAAAATAATATACAGTAAAAAAAAAAAAAAAAGGAAAAGGTGACAAAAGAGGCAAGGAATACACAGTAAAATCTGAAAAAAAAAAAAAAAAATTGACAAAGAAGGCAAGAAATGTACAATGGAAAAAAATGACAGAGGAGGAAATATATATACACTGACGATGACTAATTTCCGGCCAGGGATGCCCCCTTCCTACTGCTGTATACCCAGGTAAGAGGGTAGAGGGGGACGAAACGACCTCCACCCCAACCCCCCCATACCCCTACCCACCCATCCCCCACCCGTCATTCTTAACTCGCAGTTACATCTGAAGCTGATTTCCTGCTTAACATTCTTGGTGCCACTGCTGATACAAACATAAAACACTGGGACGTGTTACAAGTATATAATATAACCATCAACACGCCGCAGCAAGAACACAATGCTTTATGATGGTGACGGTAAAACAAACACGTTAACATCGGCCAACTCAGGCCTCGTGTGTTTGGTGCACCGCTTAGCGCGCGCGCACACACACACGCAGACACACACACAGACACAGACACACAGACACAGACAGACACAGACAGACACACACACAGACACACACAGACACACACACAGACACACACAGACACAGACACAGACACAGACACAGACACACCGCTCGCTGGTGCAGTGGTAACGTTCTCGCTTGCCAACTGGTGGACGGGAGTTCGCGCCTCGCTCAGGTTGCGAAAAGTTTCACTGACGAAGTGGGTGGTTACTGTCCCCCTTGAGCAAGGGGACGGGTGTGTGCGTGTGACTGTCACACGCCCGCCTCTTAGATCGGACTATATGAGCTCTCAGCTCCCTTCCGGGAGGGTAAAAGCTGACCATCACGACCATCCAGTGATACTGACCGACCCGGTGAATTACACAGACACAGACACACACACAGACACAGACACACACACAGACACAGACACACACACAGACACAGACACACACACAGACACACACACAGACACAGACACACACACAGACACAGACACACACACAGACACAGACACACACACACAGACACAGACACACACACACACACACAGACACAGACACAGACACACACAGACACAGACACACACAGACACAGACACACACAGACACAGACACAGACACACACAGACACAGACACACACAGACACACACACACACGCACGCGCACACACGCACGCGCACACACGCACACACATACACGCGCGCGCGCACACACACACACGCATGTACGCACCCGAGGCACGAGGCCTGGGATGGCCGTGGTTAACGTTTTTGTTTTACTGTCAACTTTTGAATGCATTAATTTCTTGCTGCAGCGTGTTCATAGTTCTAATATATACTTTTGACATATCCTAGTGTTTTGTGTTTGTGTATTAGTAATGTGACTATCAGTGTAAAGTATGAGGTTAGCTTGAGATGTAACTGCCAGTTAAGAATGACGAGTGGGGGGTTGGGTGGGGTAAGGGAATCGGGGAGGGTGGGGTGCTGGGGTAGAGGGGGGTGGAGCTCGTTCCGTCCCCCCCTCCCGTCGTCTTCCCTGGGTATATAGGGGTAGGAAGGGCGCACCCCTGAGCAGAAAGTAATGATCGTGAGTAACAGAATCAGCAAAACAAGGGGCAGACGAGAGAGGAAAGCCTAACATAAAGCTGAAGATGGGAGTAAAATCAAGAACCTAAGCAGGAAAACTTGGTGTTTGACAAAGTGAGGCTGACGGTGTTGAAAATTCTTTATGACTTGTCTTTTACCTGCTCCTTTTTATTTTTCATATCTATTCATTCACTTTCATCTCTCCCTCATTCATTCCTTCATCTCTTATTCTTCTCTCATTAATTCATTCGTTTCCCTTTCTTCGTCAGTCATTTTTCACTTCCATATGTCCTGATGTGACTGGCTTCCTCCCATGTGCAGTGAGAAATCTTATAAAAAAAAAAATAGCTACCTTTCATTTTAACTTCCTTCTTCCTTATGTATTATGAAACTTATCTCTACATCAAATCCTTTATCAATACCCCTCTTATGTTTCCTTTTTTCGCTCGAGAGAGAGAGAGAGAGAGAGAGAGAGAGAGAGAGAGTAGCACCAGACAGGTGAAGATGTCTTTCCAGATTAGACGATACATCTGTACTGGTCATCAAATGGACTCCTAACCTCACTCACGCACCTCCCACCCCACCATCCACCAATCACAGACATTCCAGTGGGAAGAGAGTGGGATGAGCTTCTCCGCCACCTCTCGCTGTCGCCACTTTCAGTCTTTGGGGGTTTCATTTCTTGGAAAAGCCAAATCTGCTCTGTGTGTGTGTGTGTGTGTGTGTGTGTGTGTGTGTGTGTGTGTGTGTGTGTGTGTGCGTGCGTGCGTGCGTGCGTGCGTGCGTGCGTGCGTGCGTGCGAGTGATGGGTGGCATACGGATA
>NC_137027.1:1110149-1115149 GCF_032717465.1 Coenobita brevimanus | reverse complement strand
CCATTAGACGTAAGTGATACCGTTATAGGAGATCTCTGGCCACAGCAGACCTACTCGCCACAGCAGACCTACTCGCCACAGCAGACCTACTCCCCACAGCAGACCTACTCCCCACAGCAGACCCACCATCACAGCACACTCAGGCATATGTGTAGCTCTGGTGGGCTAAAACAGTAAGTGCTTCTGTTATACAAGACCCCTGGCCATTGGAATCCTTCTCTACTCCAGTGTATGCCTGATGCGATAAAGCTTGTTCCTGCAGCCTTTAAGATAAGTACATATGAAGTGCCATTGAAAGGAGGTGTAGGTGCTGCCTCGTTTGTATCTTCATAGTGTTCCACCAGGTCGTCGGCAGATGTCTAGGATGCTACTGTGAGAAACATCGAGATCAATGGTTCATCCTGTTACAACATTCCTTATACCTGGCCCCTGCAGTACCTTTGACAAACAGTACTCCCTTTAGCTGGCCCTTACAGTACTTTATTTACCTGGTCCCCACAGTACCTTTCACAGCAGTCCCTTTACCTGGCCCCTGTAGTACCTTTGACAAACAGTAGTCCCTTTACCTGGCCCCTGCAGTACCTTTGACAAACAGCAGTCCCTTTACCTGGCCCCTGCAGTACCTTTGACAAACAGCAGTCCCTTTACCTGGCCCCTGTAATACCTTTGACAAACAGTAGTCCCTTTACCTGGCCCCTGCAGTACCTTTGACAAACAGTAGTCCCTTTACCTGGCCCCTGCAATACCTTTGACAAACAGTAGTCCCTTTACCTGGCCCCTGCAGTACCCTTCTGTCTACCACCACACTGCTAGCCTCACGTACTCTCATAATTCGTTTGCTGCTGCACTACCTTATCCTGTACTCCTGTCTCCCTACATATATTCTATCACACCAAGCCCCACCATATATACTCAACTGCCCTTTTGTGCACTGTTCGGCTCACCTTCCCCAACTGCCTCTGTTTTTGAGCTAAAAATCTTCCTGTTGTTTCTGTTTCACTCCCTGATCTTCTAGCTGGAGGGATTATATAGAGTTCTTTAAATCTTCACTAATGACGGCAAGGTTCACACACACACACACACACACACACACACACACACACACACACACACACACACACACACACACACACACACACACACACACACACACACACACACACACACACACACACACACACACACACACACACACACACACACACACACACACACACACACACACACACACACAGTATGTAAAAAAGAAGTCCCCACCAACATTAAAGGGAGCGAGAAGGCCTGAAGGTGGCCAATAATTTTACAACCTAGTCTTCCCAGCACAACACTAGCGGTCGCACCTCATTATGTAGGAGTCTGTGTCGCCCTGCTCTTGCCTGACACACACCCATATCTCAGTCTCTAGTATAAGCTGAGCATGAAGGACGCATTATAAAGGAGTCTGGAGTGTAGACATACTGCGAGGCGTAAGGGACGGGAAAATTCAACTTCCGATCAGCGAGAGCGAGAGAGAGAGAGAGAGAGAGATTCACACACACACACACACACACACACACACACACACATACATACACACACACACACGCACACACACACACACACACAAATGTATATTCAATGGCGTATGCACTTAAGTGCCACTTAAGTGCTAATTAGGTTCCACTTAAGTGCCACTCACGTTTTTTTTTATTTTTTGTTTTTGTTTTACATGTCCGACTCTGGGCAAAGGCTTCAGGGCCTATTTCTTGGAGGCAGTGGCCTATTCCAAGGCCCAGTAGTCCTCCTACACCTCCACATGTCACCACTTCGGCGCTAACACCCACCATCCATAATGAATACATGCTAGGGCTGTCCCATACAGGACTGGTGTATTGGTATTAGCAGGGGTATTTTTGCGACATGTCGGCGGGTCATCTGGTAGATCAGAAAAGTCTGCTTTTAGGAAATTCAAATCCTTAAATTGTTCCCTGCCCCAGCCGGGATTCGATCCTGGGTCCATTAGGACTGCAGGCCGCTTCTCTACCGATTCAGCCACCGCCTCCCCCCAGCTTAACTGCCGCTTAAGTTGCACTTAGGCTGTACTTAAGTGCTACTCAAGTGGCACGACAAATTTATGTGCCAGCCTAAGTGGCAACATAAGTGGCAACTTTAATGGTAACTTAGGTGGCAATTGAAGTGCCAATTTAAGTGGCAATTTAAGTTTCAACCTAAGTGCCAACTTAGATGGCAACGCACCAACTTTTGTGGTAACTTAAATGGCCACTTAAGTGCCAACTTACACGTCAACTTTTGCGCCATTTTAGGTAGTAACTCAAATGCCATTTAATGTGGCAACTACAGTGGCAATTTAAGTGGCAACTTAAATGTCAACTTAAGTCCCAACGTAAGTGCCAACCTGAGCCTCAACGTAAGTGCCAACGTAAGTCCCAACTTAAGTACTAATTTAAGTGCTTATTTTTAAGTCCCAACTTAAGTACTAATTTAAGTGCTAATTTTAAGTGCCAACTCAAGTGTTAACTTAAGTTCCGACTCGAGTGCCAACGTCAGTTCCAACACAAGAGCCAACTTAAGTCCCAACACAAGTACCAACTCGTCTTAACTCATGCGCTAACGTAAGTCCCAACTCAAACGCCACTAAGTCCCAACTGAAACACCAACTTAAGTCCCAACTCAAGCGCCAACTTAAGTCCCAAATAAAGTGCCAACATAAGTTCCAACTCAAGTGCCAACGTAAGTGCCAACCCATGAGTCAACTTAACTTCCAATTCAGTCATCAACTTATGTTGCAACTCAAGTGTCAACATTTATCCAAACTCAAGTGAAAGCTTAAGTGCCAACTCAAGTGCCAACTTGGGTCCCAACTCAAGCGCCAGCTTAGGTCCCAAATCAAGCGCCAACATATGTCCAAACCCAAGCGAGAAGCTGAGTACCAACTCAAGTGCCAACCTCAGTCCCTACCCAAGAACAAACTTAAGGCCCAACTGCAGTGCTAACTTAAATCCCAGCTCAAGCGCCAATCTGAGTACAAGCTCAAGCGCCAAGCTAAGTCTCAACTCAAGTGCCAACCCAAGTCTCAAATCAAGCACAAACGTAAGACTCAAGCGCAATCTTAAGGCCCAACTCAAGTGCCAACTTAAGTCCCAACGCAAGCGCAAAAATAAGTCCCAACTCAAGCACCAACCTAAATCACAACTGAAGCGCCAACTTAAGTCCCAACTCAAGTGCCAGCTCAAGTTCCACTTCAAGTCCCAACTCGTCCCAACACAGGTACGAACTTCAGTCGAAATACAAGTACCATCTTAAGTCCCGAAGGAAGGACCAACTCAAGTTCTAACTCAAACGCTTACTTAAGTCCCAACTCAAGCACTAACTTAAGTCCCAAGTCACGTGCCTACTGAAGTCCCAAATCAAGTGCCAACGTAAGTTAAACATCAAGTGCCAACTTAAGTCCCAACTCAAGCGCCAACTTATGTCCCAACCCAGGCGCCAACCTCAGTCCCTACTCAAGTGCAATACTAAGTCCCAACTCCAGTGCCAACTTAAATCCCACCTCAAGCGTCAACTTGACTCCGAACTCAAGCGCCAACCTAAGTCTCAACTCAAGCGCATACTTAAGTCCCAACTCAAGCGACAAGTTAAGTCCCAACTCAAGTGTCAACTTAAGTCCCAACTTAGTGACAACGTGCCAGCTCAAGTACCAACTCAGGTCCCAACTCAGGCACCAAAATAAGTCGCAACTCAAGCAAAAAATTAAGCACCAACTCAAGTACCAGCTTAAGTCCCAACTCAAGCACCAGCTTAATCCCAAGTCAAGGGCCAGCTTAGCTCCCAACTCACACACCAACTTAAGTTCCAACTCAAGCACCAACTTAAGTCTCAAATCAAGTGCCAAAGTAAGTGCCAACTCGAGCTAACTTAAGTGCCAGCTAAAGCGCCAACATATGTAGCAACTCAAGTGACAACGTAAGTGCCAACTCATTTGACAACATAAGTGCCAACACAATTGCCAACTTATGTCTGACCTCGGCGCCAGCTTTTGTCCCAGCTCAAGTGACAAATTAATATTCTACTCAAGTTCCAACTTGAGTCCCAACTCAAGCACCAACTTAAGTCCTAAATTAATTGTCAACTTAAGTGCCAAATTCAAGTGCCAATGTAAATGCCAACTTAAGTGTGAACAAAAGTGCCAACTCAAGTGTCAACTTAAGTGCAAACTCAAGTGCCAAATAGTGTCAGCTCAAATGCCAATTCAAGTGCCAACTCAAGTGTCAAGTCACAACTCAAGGCCCAACTCAAATCCCAATACAAGGCCCAACTTAACTGTCAATTAAAGTGACAATTGAAGTGCTAACTCAAGTGGTGACTTAAATGCCAACTCAAGTGTTAAGCTCCGACTCAAGTGCCAACTTAAGTCCCAAAACAAGTGCCAACTTTACAATTGCCAACTTAAGTCCCAGCACAAGTGTCAGTTTAAATCCCAACTCAAGTAGCAACTAAAGGTCAAACTCAAGTGCCAAATCAAGTCCCAACACAGGTACCAACTTGGGTCCAAACACAAGTACCAACTTAAGTCCTAACACAAGTACGAACTCACGTCCTAACTCAAGCGCTACCTTAAGTCCAAACTCAAGCTCCAACTTAAGTCTCAGCTCAAACGCCAATGTATGTCCCAACCCAAGTCCCAACCTAAGTCCCAACTCAAGCACCAAACTAAGTCCCAACTCAAGCACCAAACTAAGTCCCAACTCAAGGGCCAAACTAAGTCCCAACTCAAGGGCCAAACTACGTCCAAAAGTCCCTACTCAAGAGCAAACTTAAGTGCCAACTCCAGAAGATTGCAAAACATGGTCCCAACTCAAGTGCCAAATTAAATTCCAACTCAAGCGCCAACTTAAGTACAAACTCAAGAGTAAAGACATAGGAAAAAAATATCTTTAACTTCTGCAGTAAATTTCAAAGCATGGACAAGAAGTATGACGTCTGGAACTGTCTCCCTCTGT
>NC_137027.1:1100149-1105149 GCF_032717465.1 Coenobita brevimanus | reverse complement strand
CGTATCTCTAGCGGACATTTCTAGTCTGAAGGTTCCATACTATTCGTCAATGAAATCTGGAATGCTGATCCCTCAAACTAATGATTCTACTACTACTACTGCTAATGATGATGATGATGATGATGATGATGATGAAAATAATAATAACAATAAATTCCCAGCCCAAAAGTAGTCAAGATACAGAGGGATCCCAGCACCTACATTACTCCAAAATCTCCTTACCTAAAGGCTCGTGGCCAATGAAGTGCAATGTTATCGCACAATAGGACAAAATCAGCTCACGTTTAAGAACACTGTACGTAAAATGAATAAAATGTTAGTTTATGAATTACAGGAGTCTGCCACAACTCTCCATTCGGGGAAAAAATGGTTAAAGGGAAAAATCTAGGCAGAGGCGAATGGGAGAAGGCTGTGGTATTAGACTGTTGGGGGTACTATCGATATTTTCACTGCCTTTTACTCTCATATAGAAAATGAAACTAAAGCTTTATTAATCCCCAAATACGCACATCATTGTTGAAAGACGATCTGGTACGAGTATGGCTGAACACAAAATGTGTTAAGCGAGAAAAACGACCAGAAAAAATAATCATGCTTGCTACCATTACAGCCAACGGAGAAGGCCCAATGAAGTTATGTGTTTGGCCAAGTTTATATATATCTGTCTACCAGTCTGTCTGCTCATCTGTCTGCCTTCCATTCTGTCTGCCTTTGTCTGCCTGCCTGTCTTGTTAGCAAGATTATTTGAAAAAATGCAAAAGATTATCCTATCTTTTTATTTAGGTTTTGAATAAGCCATTCCGAACAAGCCCTTACAATCTGGGGAACGTTGTCGCTGGAAGCCAAGCAGGAAGAGTCAGCAGATAGTGATCAATTCTTCGCAGTTACCCATCCATTTTACCGCTTTTCTCTGAACAGAAAGCCGAGCCCGACTTAATGCGTGGCGTCACAAAAGGTGCGCGGGGAAGTCATGCGAGCAGAACATCTCTGTCATTACACTTTGAATTAGGTTAGGATGAAGTAATTCGATATTTGCAGCATTCAGTAAAACGTCAGAGCTTACAAGGATAAAGGTTCGGCCACCCATCATGTCCGAGACAGAGACTTACTGGCTTCTGAAGCATTGTGACGACTCAAGCAATGAACAGTAGGTCAGAGGTAGACTCCGTGGAGAGAGCGCACCTGTACATCACGTCTGGTTGGTGATTATTTAATTTTCTGTTACCATACTCTAACATCATAGGTGTTTAGTGATAAAGTGGACTGGCGTTTGAACCGATTGTGAGGCACGAGTGTTGTTGGCGTCACTTCATAAGCTGGTGGTTAGATTTTGCTGGATTTTCCCGCCATTGTCCTCCTGCCTGTGATCTCATCTTGTTTCCCGCTGCACCCTCAAAAGGTATGCCATTTGGCTTTTAGCTGCATTTCTGTGACTCGTTTTATTGTAACTTGGCCCAAATTTCCATCTCTCCAATCTGAATGTTGAGATGTAGCAATAGATTAATGCAAGAATATGGAAGTCACAAGAAAGGGCTGTGGAAAGGTAGCCGCAGCGTTGTCCTTTTCTGGCAATGACCCATGTGAATTAAGCGGCAAAATGAGGAAAATTTGGGCCAAGTTAAGATGAGAAAATTTGTATACTGCATGATGGTATGATAATCTAGGACGTTGTGGAAGGATGAGAGGTAATTGTCGCTTACAACAGAGGGACAGGCAGACAGTGAGACAGACATATAGAAGACAGATAGACGAAGGTTAAGGAGGCAGGAGAGGTGGGAAGAAGCGTGGCGTACTGATGAGAGTAGCTGACTTCATAGTACATTACAATATATTTGTGCCCTAACTTTAATAGCATATCTTCTTATGTATGATTGAGGTCCTTTGGACAAATTAGAGTTAACACACACACACACACACACACACACACACACACACACACACACACACACACATACACACACACACACACACACACATACACACACACACACACACACACATACACACACACACACACACACACACACACACACACACACACACACACACACACAAGTATTCTAAGGGTGGAGGGGTGGGGGGACATGTGTGTGTGTGTGTGTGTGTGTGTGTGTGTGTGTGTGTGTGTGTGTAACACACTCTAACCAAGCCACACTCTAACCAAGGCAAGACTATGAATATTGTCCACTATACTCTTTTTACTCTAACTTGGCTTAAAACTCCCCTATTTCCGTCCTGAATGCTGAGTTGTAGCAATAGATGAACCCTGGAAGATGATGCTGGTGACGAAGAAGTGCAGAGGCAAGGTTGTAGTTTATAGCATTGTACCTTCTGCCACTGAACTACGTGAAATCAGCTGCAAAAGGACGAAAATCTGGGCCAAGTGAAATTGAAGAGAATATATCTCCCGCAGTTTGTATGTAATGTTTTTTTACGAACATTTATATCAACAGTTACCTTTTTTTCCTTCATAATATATAAGAACGACGTCGAACCAAGTTTTTGAAAAGATCCAGGAATGTAAGAGTTCTCTGTGGTAAGAAATTAAGGAGAAAAGTGTTGTGGGTGTTATGAGTATTGCGGTGAGAGGTGCCGGCTCACTCATGACTGTACACACACACACACACACACACACACACACACACACACACAATACTCTCTAATGGAACGTGCTGGTGGGAAAATGTGTGTATGTAACTGGTGGTGTGAGAGGTTGCCATGGTGGTCACAGGCACCTCCCACTAGTCAACCAAAGACTTCCTTAGCGAATATATCTTTTTGGACAAGGCTGATTAACATCCTTTTGTACGTTTTGTATGCAGATTATGAAGTAAAGCTCGAAGTATTTATACAGCACAGAAAGAGAGCAAGGTGTAA
Organism: Coenobita brevimanus; assembly: GCF_032717465.1. Classification (NCBI taxonomy): domain Eukaryota; kingdom Metazoa; phylum Arthropoda; class Malacostraca; order Decapoda; family Coenobitidae; genus Coenobita; species Coenobita brevimanus. The sequence continues at coordinate 1,102,272 of NC_137027.1, read as the reverse complement.
TAAGCTACATAAATAGCTAAGAAAGAGGAGCTAGGGAGTTGTAGAATGAGTTTATAGCTGTAATTTTTATCAGAGCGTTCCATTAAGCTTATGTATAGCTTATCAGACTTAACATGGCTGAGATCTTGTATTTGCTGCTTATTTCTCATAGCATAATTACAGGCAGAAGAAGACGATAACACGGCTCTACATATGTCCAACAGCACTTTTTCGTGACTAGCATCATATTCTAATGTCAGGCTCTTGTTACAGCTCAGCATTCAAGATGAAGAGATACAATTTTAGGCCAAGTTAAAGTGAAGCTCCTATATCCATTCCATAACACCCTTTCGTGACTATACCGGTCTTCCTCTAACACGGGCCAGATTTCCATCCTTGTGTAAGTCATTTTACTCATTTCACGTAGCCCAGTGCCAGGAAATGACAATGGTATGGCTCTACATCCTTTACATAGCACTTCTTCGTGACAAGCATCATGTTTTGGTGTTAATCTATTGGTAAAACTCAGCATTCAAGATGGAGAGATGGTAATTTTAGGTCCATTTAGGGAAAAGAGAGTATTGTTCTATATTCTAGTGTTAATGTATCCTTACAGGTCAACATTTAAGGTGAGGAGATGGCAATATTAGGCAAAGTGAAAGTGAATAGAGTATGGTAAACATCTAAGTATAATTTCTGACTATGTTTGTTACTTTGCCCCTGATGCTTCCTCTCTAATGATGGTTTTTCTCTTATAAATTGTGTCTTTAAGACCCAATCCCAGCTGAATAAAATCGTCTGGAGTCTAATAAATACAAGTACTAGAGTTGTCATGATCATTGGAGGGTTAATATTTACAGCATGAACGCTCTCAGACACTTATAAATAGCTCACAGGTGCATAATAGCCTCTTGTATTAGCTTGAATAAAATACTAGAGTTACCCTGAAGATGAGAGGGCCTCTGTGCCCTCTAGTGGTTGTAGAAGTAGTTGGGTAAAGTTTCAATAATGAGTTTCTAGGCTGTAAACAAGCATGGCATTCCATTGGTCAGTCAGTGGCACTCTGGACGATAAGAGGGTGAGGCCGGGTGTCGGCTCTGTCTCCTGCTGTAAGTGTTAAATTTTACTGTTTTGGGGTTAAATTTCGCTGTTTTTGCCATTAAGATGATTCAGATAGGACACAGAGGTATCTTTGCTGCCAACTGAGAAGTGTCATAGGTCAAATAGATTCAACAGATGAGGGCAATAGACGTCGTTTTGCTGGTTAGGGGGCAGGGATGGTGTGTAGGCTTCTCTTTCTGCAAGTGTTGGGTTTTGCTGTTTTTGCCATTAAGGTGACTAAATTAGGACACGGGGATATCTTACGGTCAGCCAGGAAGCGTTGTAGGCCAAAGATGATGATGCAACATAAGGTTACAAAGGTGGGACGGATCTTGAGCTGAAGTGATGAACTGAGTGCCTCACATATTCACTTGGTCTCTGACTGAAATTAGTTATGTTTCTGCTGGTCTAGGGCTGTCAGTACATGTGGTCTTAGTGTCTTCTGCTATCAAGGTATTGTTTTCTGTTCTTTAAAGCTCCTTCGTGTTTGTGTTGGGTAAGATTAGGGTTCAGCTTGTGCGGCAGTAATTCACGGTTGTTTTAATGTATTACTTATAAGTGGAGGATGGAGTTGGGATGTATATGAGAGAGGGTGTGTGTGAATTAGGGGGAGTCATGCAGAATGACAGGGGACAGGGTGGCATAGAGGAGACTTGTTTGTGGCCACCTCTTACGGGATTAAGTCGTCTGGCTATAGATAGATGGAAAGACAGATAGCTTATAGTTTCCATACAGTTTGCCGAGTAGTAGCGATAGTTATCACTAGAATATGATGCTAGTCACGAATGAGTGCTGTGGAAAGAATGTAGGGCTGTAGTATTGTCTACTTCTGCTACTGATCTGCCTGACATTCTGGTATGCTTTAAATAAAACTCTGTGCCAAGTTAAAGTGAAAGGCGTGTATGCTTGTGTAGGAGGAACAAGAGACAAGGAGGTATTCTGTGGCCTGTTTTCTTTGTGCTTCCTACAAGACACAATAATAGTTATGACGGGGCATTGATGGCAAGTTTGTGGGTCAGCACACACTTATACCTCTCATTATA
>NC_137027.1:1086706-1100049 GCF_032717465.1 Coenobita brevimanus | reverse complement strand
CTGAAGCACCTCTGACGGTGGCTTTTCCATTTTTTTTTTTTTTGTGCTTATTTGCTTCTTGATAATTGTGAAGTTACAGAGTCATTATGTTTCTGACAAGCGAGGGTGGTCGAGTTTGCCTTAGGTGTGTGAGTGTGTGTGTGTGTGTGTGTGTGAGTAACTGAGAGGTCAAAGTAAATAAAATAACAGTGTGGCCTGCAAATATATAACTTACACAACTGCATTCACGATTATTGTTTTTACATTTCCTAATATCTTGAATGCTTATACAGTGTTTTAAGTTGTGTATTTTACATTAGGATGAGACCCGCAACTCTCATAAGCTGATAATATTGGTATGATTTCACCTATATATAACATTTTGGGAGTGATAAATTACATCATGCCATAAATTTCTTATATGATTTGTTTCACTCATTCATTCTGCACTAAAGATGGGATTTGCTGTATTTGAGAATCAGAATGAATAAAACTGAAGGTTTCCAAAAGTGCATGATTACCGAAATCTATCCTTATTCCTTGGTTCTGACATTTCGCATATACTCAATATATATATATATATATATTGTTTTTTTTTTCTTTAGTTGTACAAAGTTCCAACACTTTGTAATCTGAAAAGTGTATTTTGTTCACTTTGAGTTTTTATGAATACATGCCGTGGACATACATTTATTTTTTGGTTACAGCATAACCTATCTATTCGTGTACTTTTATTTCATTTCTTTTGTTGTACCCAGTTGATGGAAGTTGCAGTGGTCAGATCTTGAAAATTATCTTTATACTTTTCTGAGGTTACAAGTTCACCTAAATATATGATCATTTTGGCTAAATAATATAATTTCAACAATACATAGGTTGTTTATGCCTTGGGTGTACACAAAATATATGCATTTGCAATGGCCTACTAGATTTAGTGTTCACAAACACGGATGAAACTAAAGACCTTCACTTCGATGACATATTTTGTCCTGTTACAACCAACAGACGATTTTATTACAATAGAAGGGTAAGTGAAAGCTATATCTAAGCTCTCGAGTCCGAAAATTATCTGCAGATATGAATAAAGTCGCCTTTAAATGATAATAGTAAGAAATTCGCCTTTGTCTTTAAGGGGACGTATTGAGCCAGAGGACTTCTTTCTCCTTGAATTCGCCCATTATCCTGACGATTTTATTCAGCTAATGATAGATTTTTCGAGGTTGAAGGGTTACATATAGCCCTATTAAACCCACTGAGTACGAGAGACCTTTCCTAAATTGAATAAAATCGTCTGTCAGCGGCTGAATATGACGGTACCAGGAACAAGAATAAAACTGGTGTAACAAGATCGAGGGAAAGACGGCGTGTGAGGTAGTGTGCCAGAGAGAAAATGGATACATACTGGTGAACACGTAAGAAAAAAAAAAAAAAAAAAGGTAAGAATGAAAGAAGAAAACGTTGAATGAACACGAAGATATACACAGGGGATAGGACTGACCACATAATAAACAATGAACACAAGACTCACATGAACAAAGAAGACAAGACTGAACAAGAAGTAAGTGAACACAAGAAAATACTGAACACAGGAGAAAATGTGAATGAACAATGGCAATACGAAGCAAAGGCACAGATAGAGCGATCAGTGCTAGTGAATTTTAAAAAATGAACACCATAAAAATGAATACGAGTTAATACCGACTGTAAAGGAAAATAAATGTTAGAACACTGTTGAAATAAATGAACACAGGTGAAATGAACACAGTCGAAATGGATAAATAGGAATGACTACACTGAATGAACACATCCAGTAGGAATGAACTAGAATTAACTACTAACGAAGGAAAATAACCTAAGAGTGAACACCATGTGGGTGAACACAGGTGATAAGAATGAACAAAACTCACAAGAAGGCAAAAGTGAACACTTGATAAAACTGAACACAGTCTAGAAGTGAAGAGGGCAAAAGTGAACACAGCTGATACTTGAACACAGCTTATATGAGTGAGCAGAAATATTAAGAATGAACAAGAGCTAACACCGTTAACGAACAAGCTGGGAAGAGTGTTTACAGTGGTGTAAATAAACTAAACTGATAAAAACAAACAAAAGTTAGAAAAGCCAAGAAGTAAATGAACACAGCTGATAGTAATAAACACCAGTAAAAATGAGCACACTTAACAAATCACATGTTAAGAATCACCAAAATATAACTAAAATCAGCAAATGAGTTAACACATTTGAAAAACCGAGTGACAAAAAATATATATATATGAACTGTTAATGAGATCAAATATCAAATAACTGAACACCTGAAATAAACACAGCTCATAATATAATGAACATAATATGACAGTATATGAACACAGCTGATAAGATATGAACATATATGACAATATAATTATGAACACAGCTAATATGATATATGAATACAAGGGATCGGATATAAACTCTATTATGAACACAGTTAATAGTATCTGGACTGCAAACATTGAAAACAAGAGCAGACAACATAGCAGATAAGAAAAAAATGAACTCACTAGATTTGAACACAATTATTGATATGATCACAAATGACAGAGAACACGAAAGAACGAGTTGAACACAGCGCCTCCAAGTCTTCCATGAGTGAACTTTTTGATCCGGTGTTCGAAGCTCGGATTCGAAGCCTTCCTCCTTTAAATGAACCACCACCACCACCACCACCCACTTCATTTATTTATGCTATTTCGTATTTGTTTATGTGGTAATTGTGATTATGTTTATCTGTTAATAAAATTTGTAATTAAACACAAAAACTCAATTAGGCTTGAATAGGGTGCTTTTTGTATATTGCATTTTTGTTTTATGAAACAGAACCATAACCAAGTTCATGAAACACACACACACACACACACACACACACACACACACACACACACCATTAACTTGTCATTTTGGTTGTTTGCTTTATCACCCGGACCACTTTCTCTGTACTGATATAATAAAATGTTTCATATGTACTGCTGACTTCTTTTCTTGATAATCTACCTTGCATCTTAACCTCTGCAAAAGAACTACGGTCACGAGTTGATCGGTGCTCATGTGTCTACTAATTTATTTCAAGTGCTTTTACTTACAGTATATACTCCTGGCAAAAAAAAAAAAAAAAAAAAAAAAAGTACGTTGCGTGAATAATCAATAATAGAAATAAATTTGTGCCCCTATATATGCGTGGAAGCTTGAGAAGTTATTCTGGCATCCGAGCTTATGGAAGTGATTAGCGCCACCTACTGGGGTGGGTGGGTTCATGGAGGACAAAGCATATGAAGTTTCAACGTTCATATGCAGCCAGTGGTAATATATTGCTAGAGACCGCCTTATCAGTGACTCCTTGTCTTGAGTGTACATTGTCTACACTGATCTGCGGTTTTGCTGGTATAGGGGAATTCATAGTGTAGGCAACTTCCCTTTGCATTTTTTCTTTTTTACATTACAAAATCATTTTGAGTGTTAATATGGGAAAATGTCTAGAAAATACATAAATAAGATGAATATTAAGGTGAATAATATGAAAATCATTAAGGATGAGGTGCTTCGAAGTTTTGGTCAACGCGATAAACAGTCAAAATTCACGGGCATTTAAATTGAAACTCTACAGTATCTGAATATCTGTGTAGACCTTCATTGTGCATGTGAATTTTGATCAACGATGCCGGAAGAATCCCACGAGAGAAATTACGATCTGACAACTGTACCTCCCTTTTCACAAAATCAGTTGCCATAAGATCGGTGCTTCTTGAGATGTGAAAGGTGAGGAAGTGTGCTGTTTATTACCAAAAGATCACCCAAAATGTCAAAGGAGTGGTTAATATCAACATTCAGTAGTAATCTTAAATAGATGATAGTTCATTCTTCCATTGGAAAAGTTAATTTAAAAACTAGTGTGGTTGGTGATTCCGTCTGCTGAACTTCCAGAAAACCCTGGCTAAATAAATCAATCATAATATGTAAGAACGACGTCGAACCAAGTTTTTGAAAAGATCAAGGAATGTAAGAGTTCTCTGTGGTAAGAAATTAAGGAGAAAAGTGTCGTGGGTGTTGGCAGAGCATTGCGGTGAGATGTGCAGGCACACGCATGACTGTACACACACACACACACACACACACACACACACATACACACACACACACGTTACTCTCTAATGGAACTTGCTGGTGGGAAAATGTGTGTATATAACTGGTGGTGTGAGAGGTTGCCATGGTAACACACAGGCACCTCCCACTAGTCAACCAAAGACTTCATTAGCGATATATTTTTGGACAAGGCTGATTAACATCCTTTTGTACGTTTTGTATGCAGATTATGGTAAAGCTTGAAGTATTTATACAGCACAGTAGGAGAGCAAGGTGTAATAAGCAAAATAAATAGCTAAGGAAGAGGAGCTAGGGAGTTGTAGAATGAGTTTATAGCTGTAATTTTTACCAGAGCGTTCCATTAATACATCCATTATATTCCGGATTAAAGACTTTTATCACTGGAATGAATCTTTGTCTCAAAATACGTTATATGGGACACTATTCACCAGCCTCATGTTATCAATGGTGAAGGATGCTCATGCACAATATGATTTTTTAAGACTAACTTAGTGTCACGTGGAAGGCTTATATATTCCCGATTCATAATCTAAACATAGTCTACCCCGTAACCGTTCTCTTATATCCCGTTCTCCCTTATCTCGCTTGTGCACTAGATGGCGTGAAGGTAATGGCCTCGCAGTTTTAACGTTGAGTCGTTACTCTGTATCTTTTCTCCTCCGTGGAGTCGAGTACTTCATACTGATATTCATGCTTTCGTGAAGCTGTGGTGCTTCATTCAGAGTCGAGGTGAAATAAACCTGCATGAAATTAATTAGTTAACCAAGAGCAACGGGACGTGAATAACCTTGCACGGCGCTAGACCAGAGTCCATACGTGAGGGAGTAAGTTGGATAAATTAGTGACTGATGTTAGAGGACATCGACAGTGGATCCAGCCGTTGAACTAAAGCTTGATGTATCTAGTGGGAAGGTGGTAGTCGGATATTAACCATTTATGGAGGTATGTTTTATATTTGCTACTTGTACAGCTTTACTTTGGACTTAAATTTGATAGTGATAGTTTTAAGAATAGGTGATAGGAGTGATTTGAGTGACACTGGTGGTTGAATATTTGTAAATCTGCATTTAATTCATGTGTACAGCTGAAATGTTTATGTATATATTAATCATTGTTACGACAGCCACATACAGAGGGAGGTGGTTTTTGTTTTGGGGGTTGTTCGTAGGAAAGTGCTGGGCTGTAGCAATAACGATGAGTGGGGTAGGTCATCCAGGGAGTGGGTACGGTTTGGTGGGAATTGGCTAGTAGTGATGAGAGGCGCGGTGCAGCATAGCCCCTTCCCTTGTCCCCTGTATTTTTCCATATCGTGGAGCAGTGGCTTTAAACTGCAAGATTAAGGACTGACAACGGGGTTAGTTAGATTTATAGGTACTTTTACATTAAGGTATTGACGAAAATAAAGGATTCGTGAGGGAAACTTTCGGTTCTATTGAAAAGTGACCTGTGTTCGTCACTTGCTTCAATTTTTGATTTTATTAGTTAGGTTATGTATCTACCGTCATGTTTTCCTTAGATACCATCTGATAGCTTGTTCAGTTCAAGTTGTACTGCTGTTGGTCTGTTTGACAATGAACATTAGTGTGTGTGTGTTTTAAGTAATGATCTTCAATTTCTGATCTCCCAACTTTCTTTTTTTCCCATATTCTCTCCTACACCCTGACCCTCTGACCCCCATATCCACATTTTGTCCACCATATTGGGTCGGTGGCTGGCATAATGTTGACTCTTCACTACACTTGATTACTGCCTCCATTGTTTTGGTACCTGCAGTATTAGTCTGCCTTTTTTCCCATCAGTCAGCTCGGACTGAATAGGGTTTTGGTCAATGAAATCTTTTATGGTTCGTTCAAGTGTCGCTCTGGAAGGGTTTAAAAAGTCGTTTAACTCCTTTTGACGAGAAAAAATCGTTAACAAGTATTGGTTTAAACCCTCAGTGTCTAGCTGAGCAGACTACAACTGGAGCCAAGCAACCGCCCCTGCAGGGTAGTTTTTTACTATCATGACATTAAATTCCTAAAAACTTTCGTATTATTTGTGTAGAACTAAGTTAATTCTTACGTACCTCGTGAAACAAGTGGTTTCTTCATTGAGTATATATTTCGTCCACTGTTTGCAAAATTTTAATTTCTATCATTGCTTCGTCTGCGATCGAATAGAAAGTTTTCCCCAGTTATTTTCATTCATATTAAACTCTTAAGAGGAATGAGTATGGCTGAGAGGAATGAGTGGCTGAATGTCTGAAACATATTACACATTACCTTTTACCAAAGTGTATTAATAATGCTTTAAACTCCACATGTGCCTTGGTTGCTCAGTCGAGTTCAGAAGACTGGTGAGTGGACGATGTCACTGCCAAACCAACGTGACCTGGATGGGTGAGAGGTCTCGGTAAAAGCAGTAGCCGGCACACAGCACTCACGGACACACGTCCCCACCTCATCTCTCTCTCGCCCCTCTCATATCGTCTACTTCAAGAATTCCAGACTATCGATGTTAAACAACATCTCGGCAAGTGGCCTATCCCAGCCGCAATCAGCAGCTGTTTGTGGGAGCAGAGAAGGCTGAGGAAGGCGGCTGTAGTGTAGTGAAATTTTACTTACATATTGCCACAAAACTTGGTGAAAACATTGTCATATGGATATGGAAAAAAAAAGTGAATAAAGTATGGTGGGATATAAAGTGGAAGATATAAGAAATAGCTACGGACATAGGAAATAAAAGTAATCAAAGTTAACTGGAGTAAGTAAAGTATGGCCAGGAAACATTTGGAAGAAATTGAGACTATGGACTTTGAAATAATGGAATGTAAATGAAAATACCTGTCGAGTATACAAGTTGTCATTCACTGTACACTTTACACTGTCACTGTTAATGAAGTTTTAGGTGTAGTGGGTGTGAATGTATTGTATTAACTTAGTAAACCAATAATGTTCTTTCACTTTGTTTAACCTATGGAGACTTACCACAACTGTTGTCACTTATAAAAGGGGGGCCTGATTTGAGGAATATTGTATGTCTGGCGTGTAAAGTAATTCGTGTCACATGACTTTCCCATGCTGTGAAGTGATTCTCCTGCAGCAGACTACGTCCCGCCATATTAAGGCGTGCGGAAGAGTATCGGTTTATTACATGGATAAATGCCACATTTAGATTGACTTTTAACATGGCCACCATAGTCTGCTGCACATCTGTTTGTGGGTGTATGGTTACCACTCGGCGTTGCACAAAGGGTTACAGGGAACCATTAAGCTTGTTAAGCGATGTACTGTACTCAACTGAAGTAGAAAGAATGATAGACAGAAAGGATGAATGATACAGGAAGAGGAGGGTTGACAGAAAATATAATTAGGCAGCACTACAGGAGTGGATGTTGGTTGCCACACTATCAGCACATTACAGAATAATAAAACTGGTGTCACTGTTAATATGTATAATTTCAACTCCCTAACCTTTTCCCGGAGAGGGTATATAAGCTGTCGGTGCAGTTTGGGGTCCTTAACTTTTGAAATGCATAAAAACTTAAGAACATGGAGATTAAGTAATGACGTTAATACTCCTAATTTTCAGAGGAAGGACGTTCTTTGAGACTAACCATTACGGTGTTTCTATAAAGTGAAAAAATTGCCCTGTAGTAAGATGAGGCTTAAGGCCCGTCCAGACGATCGAGCAATGCCCGCGGGCACAAGCGAGCACTTTGCCTGTTGACGGGCTCACCGCTTGTGCCCGCGGGCAAATGCGTAAATTGCCCGTGGCAATTTACACATTTGCCCGCGGGCACAAGCGGTGAGCCCGTCAACAGGCAAACTGCTCGCTTGTGCCCGCGGGCATTGCTCGATCGTCTGGACGGGCCTTTAGTCTAGGTAATGATGTTAACCCCTTCAAAAGCATGACATTTTCTAATTTACATGTCTCAAAATTATTTCTTTACTTCATCTTTGGCCTTTTTTTTTTTTTTTTTTCTTTTCAATTTTCTGTAGTAAAAGGCTTGCCGGCTTCTGGCCATTAGTTCCTTCTTCCCTGCCTGAAAAAAATAGAGGGGGTTAATGAAGACTATATCTACGACTATATATAAGAACTACAGTCCGAAGAGTCTCTAAAGTCTTTTAGGGACAGTATGAATAATTCGTCATAAGATTGAAAGGGGTAAGCATTATTGTTTTAATATTACAGGCGCCCTGGGTTTGTTAGGACGCTGATATACAGGGGGAATTTCGTAGCCAAAATATCTAGGAACCAATGGAGAAGGATTCCAACAGAGCTTAATGCTTAGAGGAAAACAGGGTGAGATGGGCAGCTGTCAAAAATAGCGACATGAAAGGAGAGAGCAAGGAGGGGGGGGGGAGGGAGGGGGAAATGGAGAGCGATGGAAGCAGAGAGATGGAGGGAGAGGGAGAGAAATGGAGGGATGGAGAGATGGAGGAAAGGAGGGAGGGGGGTTAAGGACAAGCAGAGACTGAGGAGAGAATATTTTACATAACAATGGGCAATAGCAAGAGATGCCTTATAACTATTAAACTCTGCCACTCGCACAAACGTTAGGTGATACTGGATATTAGTCTTGGCCATATTTAGCTATAATTTCTCCATCCCTAAGCAGCTTTTCATCTTCAGACAACCTAAGAGCACAATGTAACATCTGGCGTATTTGTGAGGGAAGATGAGAGAGACTGGCTGTTGTGGTCTACACGTAGTCAGGAAAGCTACAACGTAGGACAGATTTAGCAGTTTATTTCATCCTTATGCAAGATTTTTCGTGCTCGTCAACCTCAGGGCACGAGTAACAACTGGCGTGTCTGTGTGAGGGAAGATGAGAGAGTTGACAGTTGTGGTTTACACGCGAAGCCAAGCATGTGCTCCTGTCAGCTATATATAGCGTCTGTGATTCTTAACATTTACAGAGTCCATGTTACGGATCGCCTTCTGGATAACGCGTCCTTTTTTCAAGTTTCATTGCTATCTAAAAAAAAAAAAAAAAAAAAAAAAAAAAAATTGTTTTGGAGGACTGTTGCTTAATACAGTTCCATTTCTTGCTGTAAATTTGATCCTCCATTTTCTTCCAATACGCAGTACCAGCTGTATATAGAAATTACACCCCTGACTTAAAATGGTGCATACAAACACGTGTCAAAATGTTTTCATGCTTCTACGCCCCTTGTCAAATCATATTCTGGTGACGAGACATGCTAGTGTGCGTTAAGGTGCGTGTGCTTGCCTGTGCGTCTTGTAGAATCATGTAGCAATAGTGTGTCAAGGTGCGTGTGTTTGCCTCTACGTCTTGTAAAATCATATGCTAGTAACAGGACATGCAAAAGTGTCTCAGCGTGCGTCTACATGCTTCTCTTGTCTCCGTCTGCTTCACTGCCTGCCGTGCCTACCTCTTTCAACAACACGGAACACTGGAGGATATTAATATTCCAGTCAACGCAGGTGCATGTGCGTGCGTGCGTGTCATCATTATCATCATCATCGTCGTCGTCGTCGTTGTCTTCCTCCTCCTCCTCCTCCTCCTCCTCCTCCTCCTCCTCCTCCTCCTCCTCCTCCGTGGCTGTGTCTCCATGCAGGGCAACACTTTACAAAAGGTGGTGTTCGTGCTGGCTGACGATACATCCTGAAACCTTCCTTAAATACCTTGCCTAATGGGTCAAAGTATCCTCGTGTGTTACTAAGGCAAACTAAACGGATAATAATAAAGCACTTAAAGCAACAATAAGGTGTGATGCACAAAATAATTGGCTTAAGAAGAAGTGTTGCGGTGTGCCATGCCAACGAGAGGGGCATAAATGGTGTGTCGTGTGGTCGTAAAGCTTAGTTAGTTACGGGGAACATCACCCACACTGTTAACGTCAAGCCTTTCTCCTCCCTGTCAGTGCCGCCGTCACCACCTTTTCCTCCCTCTTCTTTTCTTCATTATCTGTCAGCCTTCGTCCCCAGGTGCTGAGGAGGAGCCTACATGTGGTGGCACTGTGCACTCATAGTTTCCTGCACCTCGCCATGAGAAGGGCCTTGGTCTGACTCTTGTGAGAAGCTGTCTACCACACTGGGGTTACGGAAATCTACACGTTGCATGTACTGTACTGTACCTGTACGACGGTCCCATAGGAGCAGTTTCTGATTGTGGTTGACGGGTCTGCTCAGCTAGACTAACCGATGTTAAGCAACAACCTGCTCTGTCTACCCGTCCGTCTGACTGCCTGTCTCACCCTTTGAGTCTCCTGTCCATTGGCAACAGCCACCATGCATTTCAGATAGCAGAACCCTCAGGCACATTAGTCATGCAGACATATCACTCGTATCTTCCTCATCTTCTGTTGCCATCATGCACTTCGGTAAACAGACTCTCCATGCACACCCTCCCCACGGCGAGGTGCAGGGAAATATATGGAGGTTTGGCTCGCGGATGCATGTCACTGCTGCTCCACCCAGGGTGTCCAACGCCACCACGCACAGGCTTCTCATCAGCGCCAGGCAAAACATATAGGAATATATAGTATGCAGGCAAGAAAGCAATCTAGTTGGCTGGCAGGCTGACAGGTAGGCAGGTGGTGTTAAAAATAATATACAGTAAAAAAAAAAAAAAAAAAAAAAGGAAAAGGTGACAAAAGAGGCAAGGAATACACAGTAAAATCTGAAAAAAAAAAAAAAAAAAAGACAAAGAAGGCAAGAAATGTACAATGGAAAAAAATGACAGAGGAGGAAATATATATACACTGACAATGACTAATTTCTGGCCAGGGATGCCCCCTTCCTACTGCTGTATACCCAGGTAAGAGGGTAGAGGGGGACGAAACGACCTCCACCCCAACCCCCCCATACCCCTACCCACCCATCCCCCACCCGTCATTCTTAACTCGCAGTTACATCTGAAGCTGATTTCCTGCTTAACATTCTTGGTGCCACTGCTGATACAAACATAAAACACTGGGACGTGTTACAATATAATAAAACCATCAACACGCCGCAGCAAGAACACAATGCTTAATGATGGTGACGGTAAAACGAAAACGTTAACATCGGCCAACTCAGGCCTCGTGTGTTTGGTGCACCGCTTAAGTCCCGTCCAGACGATCGAGCAATGCCCGCGGGCACAAGCGAGCAGTTTGCCTGTTGACGGGCTCACCGCTTGTGCCCGCGGGCAAATGCGTAAATTGCCCGTGGCAATTTACACATTTGCCCGCGAGCACAAGCGGTGAGCCCGTCAACAGGCAAACTGCTCGCTTGTGCCCGCGGGCATTGCTCGATCGTCTGGACGGGCCTTTAGCACGCACACACACGCACACACACACACACACGCACACGCACACGCACACGCACACGCACACGCACACGCACACGCACACGCACACGCACACACGCGCGCACACACACACACACACACACGCATGTACACACCCGAGGCACGAGGCCTGGGATGGCCGTGGTTAACGTTTTTGTTTTACTGTCAACTTTTGAATGCATTAATTTCTTGCTGCAGCGTGTTCATAGTTCTAATATATACTTTTGACATATCCTAGTGTTTTGTGTTTGTGTATTAGTAATGTGACTATCAGTGTAAAGTATGAGGTTAGCTTGAGATGTAACTGCCAGTTAAGAATGACGAGTGGGGGGTTGGGTGGGGTAAGGGTATCGGGGAGGGTGGGGTGCTGGGGTAGAGGGGGGTGGAGCTCGTTCCGTCCCCCCCTCCCGTCGTCTTCCCTGGGTATATAGGGGTAGGAAGGGCGCACCCCTGAGCAGAAAGTAATGATCGTGAGTAACAGAATCAGCAAAACAAGGGGCAGACGAGAGAGGAAAGCCTAATATAAAGCTGAAGATGGGAGTAAAATCAAGAACCTAAGCAGGAAAACTTGGTGTTTGACAAAGTGAGGCTGACGGTGTTGAAAATTCTTTATGACTTGTCTTTTACCTGCTCCTTTTTATTTTTCATATCTATTCATTCACTTTCATCTCTCCCTCATTCATTCCTTCATCTCTTATTCTTCTCTCATTAATTCATTCGTTTCCCTTTCTTCGTCAGCCATTTTTCACTTCCATATGTCCTGATGTGACTGGCTTCCTCCCACGTGCAGTGAGAAATCTTATAAAAAAAAAAAATAGCTACCTTTCATTTTAACTTCCTTCTTCCTTATGTATTATGAAACTTATCTCTACATCAAATCCTTTATCAATACCCCTCTTATGTTTCCTTTTTTCGCTCGAGAGAGAGAGAGTAGCACCAGGCAGGTGAAGATGTCTTTCCAGATTAGACGATACACCTGTACTGGTCATCAAATGGACTCCTAACCTCACTCACGCACCTCCCACCCCACCATCCACCAATCACAGACATTCCAGTGGGAAGAGAGTGGGATGAGCTTCTCCGCCACCTCTCGCTGTCGCCACTTTCAGTCTTTGGGGGTTTCATTTCTTTGAAAAGCCAAATCTGCTCTGTGTGTGTGTGTGTGTGTGTGTGTGTGGAGGGTGGGTGATGGGTGGCATACGGATATGTGCGAGGGGAGTGTTATAGAAATGCTTGTGTTCATGGGCGCCTACGTGTGTGTGTGTGTGTGTGTGTGTGTGTGTGTGTGGAGGGTGGGTGATGGGTGGCATACGGATATGTGTGGGTGTGTGGGGAGAGTGTTATAACCGATTTAATTTAGCCCAGTCTCACCTAACCTATCAATATTTGCTCGAATTGAACCCTACCTAACCTCGAATGACCTAATCCAACCTAAATCAACCCAGCCTAATCTAGCTAAATCTCACCTAACCCAGTCTAATTGTATTTAACCTCACAATCTCCCCTAACCTTGCCATACCTAACCTAACCTATTCTGACGCTGCCTAACCCTATCTAAAGCGACCTAATCTCACCCAGTATAACTTAACCTAACAATACCTGACCTAACCCAAACCAGCCAAGCCTAAAATGACCTAATCCAACCGAACCTAACCCAGCCTAACCCAACCAAATAAAACCCAACCCAAAACCTATCAAAACCGACGTATTCTAAAGCAATCTAACCTAATCCGTCTATATCTAGTCGAACTGAAGCCAACCCAACCAAAAATTACCTAATCAGACCAAACCCTGCCCAAAGTGACCTAACCTAACTTTCGATCGGCTATAAATTCGCTGCCTGAAATTTGCTGCCTGAAAGTCTTCGGATGTCACACTCCAAGTTTCGCCCGTTCTGTGTACTAGTATGAGAGAGAGAGAGAGAGAGAGAAAGTGAGTGTGTGTGTGTGTG
>NC_137027.1:1036706-1081706 GCF_032717465.1 Coenobita brevimanus | reverse complement strand
CACCCATATCTCAGTCTCTAGTATAAGCTGAGCATGAAGGACGCATTATAAAGGAGTCTGGAGTGTAGACATACTGCGAGGCGTAAGGGACGGGAAAATTCAACTTCCGATCAGCGAGAGCGAGAGAGAGAGAGAGAGAGAGAGAGAGATTCACACACACACACACACATACACACACACACGCACACACACACACACAAATGTATATTCAATGGCGTATGCACTTAAGTGCCACTTAAGTGCTAATTAGGTTCCACTTAAGTGCCACTCACGTTTTTTTTTTTTTTTTTTTTTTACATGTCCGACTCTGGGCAAAGGCTTCAGGGCCTATTTCTTGGAGGCAGTGGCCTATTCCAAGGCCCAGTAGTCCTCCTACACCTCCACATGTCACCACTTCGGCGCTAACACCCACCATCCATAATGAATACATGCTAGGGCTGTCCCATACAGGACTGGTGTATTGGTATTAGCAGGGGTATTTTTGCGACATGTCGGCGGGTCATCTGGTAGATCAGAAAAGTCTGCTTTTAGGAAATTAAAATCCTTAAATTGTTCCCTGCCCCAGCCGGGATTCGATCCTGGGTCCATTAGGACTGCAGGCCGCTTCTCTACCGATTCAGCCACCGCCTCCCCCCAGCTTAACTGCCGCTTAAGTTGCACTTAGGCTGTACTTAAGTGCTACTCAAGTGGCACGACAAATTTATGTGCCAGCCTAAGTGGCAACATAAGTGGCAACTTTAATGGTAACTTAGGTGGCAATTGAAGTGCCAACTTAAGTGGCAATTTAAGTTTCAACCTAAGTGCCAACCTAGATGGCAACGCACCAACTTTTGTGGTAACTTAAATGGCCATTTAAGTGCCAACTTTCACGTCAACTTTAGCGCCATTTTAGGTAGTAACTCAAATGCCATTTAATGTGGCAACTACAGTGGCAATTTAAGTGGCAACTTAAGTGTCAACTTAAGTCCCAACGTAAGTGCCAACCTGAGCCTCAACGTAAGTGCCAACGTAAGTCCCAACTTAAGTACTAATTTAAGTGCTAATTTTTTAGTCCCAACTTAAGTACTAATTTAAGTGCTAATTTTAAGTGCCAACTCAAGTGTTAACTTAAGTTCCGACTCGAGTGCCAACGTCAGTTCCAACACAAGAGCCAACTTAAGTCCCAACACAAGTACCAACTCGTCTTAACTCATGCGCTAACGTAAGTCCCAACTCAAACGCCAACTTAAGTCCCAACTGAAACACCAACTTAAGTCCCAACTCAAGCGCCAACTTAAGTCCCAAATAAAGTGCCAACATAAGTTCCAACTCAAGTGCCAACGTAAGTGCCAACGTAAGTGCCAACCCATGAGTCAACTTAACTTCCAATTCAGGCATCAACTTATGTTGCAACTCAAGTGTCAACATTTATCCAAACTCAAGTGAAAGCTTAAGTGCCAACTCAAGTGCCAACTTGGGTCCCAACTCAAGCGCCAGCTTAGGTCCCAAATCAAGCGCCAACATATGTCCAAACCCAAGCGAGAAGCTGAGTACCAACTCAAGTGCCAACCTCAGTCCCTACCCAAGAACAAACTTAAGGCCCAACTCCAGTGCTAACTTAAATCCCAGCTCAAGCGCCAATCTGAGTACAAGCTCAAGAGCCAAGCTAAGTCTCAACTCAAGTGCCAACCCAAGTCTCAAATCAAGCACAAACGTAAGTCTCAAGCGCAATCTTAAGGCCCAACTCAAGTGCCAACTTAAGTCCCAACTCAAGCACCAACCTAAATCACAACTGAAGCGCCAACTTAAGTCCCAACTCAAGTGCCAGCTCAAGTTCCACTTCAAGTCCCAACTCGTCCCAACACAGGTACGAACTTCAGTCGAAATACAAGTACCATCTTAAGTCCCGAAGGAAGGACCAACTCAAGTTCTAACTCAAACGCTTACTTAAGTCCCAACTCAAGCACCAACTTAAGTCCCAAGTCACGTGCCTACTGAAGTCCCAAATCAAGTGCCAACGTAAGTTAAACATCAAGTGCCAACTTAAGTCCCAACTCAAGCGCCAACTTATGTCCCAACCCAGGCGCCAACCTCAGTCCCTACTCAAGTGCAATACTAAGTCCCAACTCCAGTGCCAACTTAAATCCCACCTCAAGCGCCAACTTGACTCCGAACTCAAGCGCCAACCTAAGTCTCAACTCAAGCGCATATTTAAGTCCCAACTCAAGCGACAAGTTAAGTCCCAACTCAAGTGTCAACTTAAGTCCCAACTTAGTGACAACGTGCCAGCTCAAGTACCAACTCAGGTCCCAACTCAGGCACCAAAATAAGTCGCAACTCAAGCAAAAAATTAAGCACCAACTCAAGTGCCAGCTTAAGTCCCAACTCAAGCACCAGCTTAATCCCAAGTCAAGGGCCAGCTTAGCTCCCAACTCACACACCAACTTAAGTTCCAACTCAAGCACCAACTTAAGTCTCAAATCAAGTGCCAAAGTAAGTGCCAACTCGAGCTAACTTAAGTGCCAGCTAAAGCGCCAACATATGTAGCAACTCAAGTGACAACGTAAGTGCCAACTCATTTGACAACATAAGTGCCAACACAATTGCCAACTTATGTCTGACCTCGGCGCCAGCTTTTGTCCCAGCTCAAGTGACAGATTAATATTCTACTCAAGTTCCAACTTGAGTCCCAACTCAAGCACCAACTTAAGTCCTAAATTAATTGTCAACTTAAGTGCCAAATTCAAGTGCCAATGTAAATGCCAACTTAAGTGTGAACAAAAGTGCCAACTCAAGTGTCAACTTAAGTGCAAACTCAAGTGCCAAATAGTGTCAGCTCAAATGCCAATTCAAGTGCCAACTCAAGTGTCAAGTCACAACTCAAGGCCCAACTCAAATCCCAATACAAGGCCCAACTTAACTGTCAATTAAAGTGACAATTGAAGTGCTAACTCAAGTGGTGACTTAAATGCCAACTCAAGTGTTAAGCTCCGACTCAAGTGCCAACTTAAGTCCCAAAACAAGTGCCAACTTTACAATTGCCAACTTAAGTCCTAGCACAAGTGTCAGTTTAAATCCCAACTCAAGTAGCAACTAAAGTTCAAACTCAAGTGCCAAATCAAGTCCCAACACAGGTACCAACTTGGGTCCAAACACAAGTACCAACTTAAGTCCTAACACAAGTACGAACTCACGTCCTAACTCAAGCGCTACCTTAAGTCCAAACTCAAGCTCCAACTTAAGTCTCAGCTCAAACGCCAATGTATGTCCCAACCCAAGTCCCAACCTAAGTCCCAACTCAAGCACCAAACTAAGTCCCAACTCAAGCACCAAACTAAGTCCCAACTCAAGGGCCAAACTAAGTCCCAACTCAAGGGCCAAACTACGTCCAAAAGTCCCTACTCAAGAGCAAACTTAAGTGCCAACTCAGGTGCAAAACATGGTCCCAACTCAAGTGCCAAATTAAATTCCAACTCAAGCGCCAACTTAAGTACAAACTCAAGAATAAAGACATAGGAAAAAAATATCTTTAACTTCTGCAGTAAATTTCAAAGCATGGACAAGAAGTATGACGTCTGGAACTGTCTCCCTCTGTCTGTATTTCCTGCTTCCTATGATCTCCAGTCTTTTAAACGCAGTGTGTCCAGGCATCTCGAAATGATCGGATCTTGAATTTGGCTCTCTCTTGTATTTTGTTCTTCTTTTGGAAGGAACAGTTATTGCGGGCTCGTGGCCATTGGTTCAAACTTCTTCGCATAAAAAAAAAAAAAAAAAAAATGTGGAGTAATGAGAGAGAGACGGAGGCGAGTCGGAGGTCGTAGAAACAGGGATGATGATGCTGGAAAAAAACTTACGATCTTATTTCTGTCGTAAATTAAGATTTTTTAAAAGAACAAGAAGGAGACGAGGATTAGAAGTACAATTTGAAGTTCCAGGTTCGTCTAAAACGCGAACCTGGTGGACTGCAGGCTGAGGGCGGTATCCTATAAGGCTATGAAGCTTACTAACACCTTCTCCTTACCGATTTATTTCTAATTCTGCTCCGTTACTATATACTTGTGTGTTATTCATGCAATCTATGTCGACATTGAAAAGACATAAGGAGGAAACCCGGGGATATTAATGAGTGGTTTGGAAGATAAATCGGTAAGGAAGAGGTGTTAGGGAGCCTCCTTACACGACGAGAATACAGAACTGAATCTCTCTCTCATCTGCAGCCTTGCATAAAAAAATACAGGTAAGCTTGCTGTTCTTTGTGTAAATCCTGTCATAGCAATAACAGGTGCTGGAGAGGAGGGTCTTGGCCTCGTGGCTTCGATAAGACCGCGTGGCTCTGATGCCTGGTCACACAAACGTCCCTCAGTTGCCACCCTATTCCCCAAAAGAGTAATGGTGGACTGTAGCAGAAGGGTAACTTTAGCCAGGTGTTTACTGGGTTCACATTTCAGATGAACTTGAGGCTGTATCAGCTACCAGTACTACTATAAAAAAAAAAAAAAAGTCTCCAATCTAAAACCAAGGTTTGGGTGGGGTCTGGCGCTGGGTGCAGCCATGCCATACTTCCTAAACGAGCGATGAGTAGATTCGTTATATATGTAATAGGCATCACAGATAGGTACACACATACTAATACAATATAAACGTAAGTATTCTAGCATATCAAAGGAAGGTAAACTTGTAATGCATATGGCTCTTGTACATCAATAAAGAAACGTGGCATACATATTTTACAGTGGTGCTGAAAAAAATGTAGTTACTTTTACCGACTTTCACGGTAGTTCTAAGTTGGGTAAGTAATGTAACAATTACGTTTATAATATAATTTGAAGGAATCAGTAGAACATACG
Organism: Coenobita brevimanus; assembly: GCF_032717465.1. Classification (NCBI taxonomy): domain Eukaryota; kingdom Metazoa; phylum Arthropoda; class Malacostraca; order Decapoda; family Coenobitidae; genus Coenobita; species Coenobita brevimanus. The sequence goes on along the minus strand of NC_137027.1, from coordinate 1,076,880 downwards.
CTATTTTCTTAATAGAAATAAATAAGTTAAAACACTCACGAGCGGCAACATCCAGGCCCATACTGGGAATTGATCCATTATGTGTTGTGTGTGCGCGCCCCTCTCTCACTATCATACTCCAGGACTTGTACACATTGTTCCACGTCAATAAAGTCATTACCGGTATATGCAATCCCTCCACGTATATATATATATATATATATATATATATATATATATATATACTTTTTTCCTTAAATTTTCTTGTGGTGTGTTTGAAGAGAGAGAGAGAGCGAGCAACATAGGGAAGAAAGGGTTAAGGAGTGGCAAGTATGGACAGGTGGATCTTGTGGCCTGTGATTCCCTTCAGCCCTCCATGACAATCCCCAGGGACGTGAGCGCAGTGTGAGCCTCAGAGAATGTTTGCCTTTGTTTCCTCTGTATTTTGCATCTTGACTCTTCACCTCACCTTCCAGCTGCTTTGTCTGCTTGTCCGACGGAATGCATTGCTTTTGGCTTGAGATGTATATTGTATGGCCATTCTAATGCTTTATTCTAAAATATAAACTTAGCAGACCTGCGTTCAATCGATCAAAAAAAAAAAAATCTTTACACAGGTGAACAATGTTTTCACAATGAGCGATGCTCCTGTTCGTGTTGGTTTAAGCCAGTTTATTCTCTCTCTCTCTCTCTCTCTCTCTCTCTCTCTCTCTCTCTCTCTCTCTCTCTATGTACTATATATATATATATATATATATATATATATATATATATATATATATATATATATATATATATATATATATGATGCATGTATATACTGTATGTATAAATATGTCTGAATGCATGCATGTACGCCCTCCGGAGCGACGGGGTAGGGGTTGTGTGTGTGTGTGTGTGTGTGTGTGTGTGTGTGTGACCCTATAGAAACCGTACTCTCCCTACATACCAGTCTCCTCCCAACAGTGTTTTTCCCTCCTCCTTACCGATTTATTCTTCAAACGACTCATTACTATCCCCTGGTTGGCTTCCTATGTCTTCATATCGTCATCGATTGCATGAGTAGAATATAGTAACGGAGCAGAAGCAGAAATAAATCGGTCAGGAAGAGGTGTTAGTAAGCTTCCTAACAGTAAAATACCCCCGCTAATACCAATACACCGGTCCTGTATGAGACAGCCCTAGCGTGGTACCTTATAGATGAAATTGATACTGTATTATAGATGTAACTTTTCCTTTTCAGTCTTTCCTATGAAATTTCCATATCAGTTATTCCATGCTACTTGGTGGTTTTTCTCACTTTTTCCTTCCAGTTTTAACTGGAGGCTTTGGGGGCGGGGTGAACCTTCTTGCTTTACTATCTTTACCCTTCAGCATGTAGAATTATATCTCGTAGTCATAGTCTATTCTGTAACAAACAGCCTCGAAAGGACGATAAGGTCTGTTGCTGTTTCCTTTCCTTTGTACTCCTTTGTGTATTCAGTATGGACGGTGGGTCTTAGTGCCAAAGTGGAGACATGTGGAGATGTATGATATGAAGGACAGAGAGAGAGAGAGAGAGAGAGGAGGGGGAGGAGGCAAACACAATGCTAAAAGATGGAATGACAAGACAGAAATAATGAGAGAGAGAGAGAGAGAGAGAGAGAGAGAGAGAGAGAGAGAGTTTTCTTTCTCGTCTTCCTCTCCAAAAAACGAGGCTATAAATGTGCAGAATCTCCCCTCTCTCTCTCTCTCTCTCTCTCTCTCTCTCTCTCTCTCTCTCTCTCTCTCTCTCTCTCTCAGAGTTGTTGGTGGGAAGTTGTGCTGGAGATTAACGTAAGAGAGGACGACTGCAGAAGGCCGGTTGGCCCATGCTAGGCAGCTCCTAGAAGAGTAACTAATCTACTAGAATGAGATAAGGATAGCAAAGAAGAAGGCTCTCCCCCGCCCTCCAAGACCCTCCAGCCGAAGCCGGCAGGAAAAAGTCAGAAAGAACACCACGCAGTATAGAAAAACTGGCGTGGACTGTTTATAGGAAAGTGTGAAAGGAGAAAGAGAGACCTTTATAGTGTAACCTGAGAAGGGAAAAGAATGAATTAGTACTTATGAGATTTTTTTTCTATACCAACCCCTTATTTGTCATATGCTCATCTAGCCTATGCTTGAAACTCTCAATGGAAGAGGCAGCAACTACTTTACTAGGTAGCTTATTCCATTCATCTACTACTCTATTGCAAAACCAGTCTCTACCCTGTTCTTAACTGTAATGGAATTTTTCCAGTTTGAAACCATTACTTCTAGTTCTATCCTGTATGCCCACCTTAAGTTCTGTACCTTGCTAATATCTCCTTTACTTATTCCCTTCCTTCACTTAAACACCTCAATTAAGTCTCCCATTACTCTACGTCTTCCTAGTCGGTGCAAATTTAGTCTTTTTAGTCTGCCTTCATGTGACAGGTTCCGAACATCATGTATCATTTTTGTCATTATTCTCTGTACGTTTTCAAGCGACTTTATATCCATTCAATAGAACGGACACCAAAATTGCACGGCGTAGTCTAAATGTGGCCTTATTAATGCTAAATAAAGTTGCAAAATTGCTCCTCGAAAGAAATCGTACGAGCCTATTTGCTTTATTTCTAGCATTAATACGCTTCTGCCTAGGTTTTAGGTCTTACTAACCATAACTCCTAGATCTCTCTCGCATTCCGATTTACTAAATACTTTGTTATCTAAGTTGTATGTCGTATCTCCCATGGTCTTGCCTACGTTCAGTACTATACAGTTTTCAAAATCTGACAGTCTGAAATTACCCACAATATTTGTAAAAGTGGCACCACTGGAACAAATAAACGTGAAATACAATTATGTCTGAGTTTCTCTCCTAATTTAAGCATGTCATCAATAACTGTTATCTTGTGTAATTGCCCTCTTTTGATATTAACAGGCTGAAATATTAGATGTAAATAACAAGCATAATTAGATAAGCATCCTGTGAAAATGCTCCGAGTACATAATGGGTTAATTAAGGACGCCAGAATTTAAGAACAAACCAAAGAAAAGTCAGCGAACTCAGGCATGACCAAAAGCACCCCACATGGCCTCCCTAGCATTGAAGTACTGGATATGTTGGTACTCCATTATCTGTGTTAGTCATGGAGGCTCAGTAGTACCCTTAAGACAAACTACTATATGAAAATCTGGTTGGAAAACTGTGAAAGCTTAGAAGTGCAGAGATACCAAGAGCTGAAATAATGCTCAAAATGTCGTCTCTTGAATTAAAAGGAACCGATCAAGTCAGACGCTGATCAGGTGTCGTATCTCTAGCGGACATTTCTAGTCTGAAGGTTCCATACTATTCGTCAATGAAATCTGGAATGCTGATCCCTCAAACTAATGATTCTACTACTACTACTACTACTACTAATGATGATGATGATGATGATGAAAATAATAATAACAATAAATTCCCAGCCCAAAAGCAGTCAAGATACAGAGAGATCCCAGCACCTACATTACTCCAAAATCTCCTTACCTAAAGGCTCGTGGCCAGTGAAGTGCAATGTTATCGCACAATAGGACAAAATCAGCTCACGTTTAAGAACACTGTACGTAAAATGAATAAAATGTTAGTTTATGAATTACAGGAGTCTGCCACAACTCTCCATTCGGGGAAAAAATGGTTAAAGGGAAAAATCTAGGCAGAGGCGAATGGGAGAAGGCTGTGGTTTTAGACTGTTGGGGGTACTGTCGATATTTTCACTGCCTTTTTCCTTCATATTGAAAATGAAACTAAAGCTTTATTAATCCCCAAATACGCACATCATTCATAACTGACGTGGTCTGGTACGAGTATGGCTGAACACAAAATGTGTTATGCGAAAAACGACCAGAAAAAATAATCGTTTTTTCTACAATTACAGCCAACGGAGAAGGCCCGATGAAGCTATGTGTTTGGCCAGGTTTATATAGCTCTCTGTCAGTCTATCTCCCTGTCTGCCTGCCTATCTGTCTGCCTTTGTCTGCCTGCCTGTCTGTTAGCAAGATTATCGGAACAAGTCAAAAGATTATCCTATCTTTTTATTTAGGTTTTGAATAAGCCATTCCGAACAAGCCCTTACAATCTGGGGAACGTTGTCGTTGGAAGCCAAGCAAGAAGAGTCAGCGGACATTGACTAATTTTTCGCAGTTACCCATCCATTTTACCGCTTTTCTCTGAACAGAAAGCCGAGCCCGACTTAGTCTGTGGCGTCACAAAAGGTGCGCGGGGAAGTCATGCGAGCAGAACATCTCTGTCATTACACTTTGAATTAGGTTAGGATGAAGTAATTCGATATTTACAGCATTCAGTAAAACGTCAGAGCTACAAGGATAAAGGTTCGGCCACCCATCATGTCCGAGACAGAGACTTATCAGTTTCGAAGCATTGTGACGACCAAGCAATAAACAGTAGGTCAGAGGTAGACTCCGTGGAGAGAGTGCATCAGTACATCACGTCTACAAGATTATTTAATTTTCTGTTACCATACTCTAACATCATAGGTGTTTAGTGATAAAGTGGACTGGCGTTTGAACCGATTGTGAGGCACGAGTGTTGTTGGCGTCACTTCATAAGCTGGTGGTTAGATTTTGCTGGATTTTCCCGCCATTGTCCTCCTGCCTGTGATCTCACCTTGTTTCCCGCTGCACCCTCAAAAGGTATGCCATTTGGCTTTTACTGCTTCTGTACTCGTTTTGCTCTAACTTGGCCTAAATTTCCATCTCTCCAATCTGAATGTTGAGATGTAGCAATAGATTAATGCAAGAATATGTAAGTCACAAGAAAGGGCTGTGGAAAGGTAGCCACAGCGTTGCCCTTTTCTGCAATGACCCATGTGAATTAAGCGGCAAAATGAGGAAAATTTGGGCCAAGTTAAGATGAGAAAATTTGTATACTGCATGATGGTATGATAATCTAGGACGCTGTGGAAGGATGAGAGGTAATTGTCGCTTACAACAGAGGGACAGGCAGACAGTGGGACAGACATATAGAAGACAGATAGACGAAGGTTAAGGAGGCAGGAGAGGCGGGAAGAAGCGTGGCGTATTGATGAGAGTAGCTGACTTCATAGTACATTACAATATATTTGTGCCCTAACTTTAATAGCATATCTTCTTACGTATGATCGAGGTCCTTTGACAAGTTGTGAGCTAACACACACACACACACACACACACACACACACACACACACACACACACACACATACACACACACACACACACACACATACACACACACACACACACACACATACACACACACACACACACACACACACACACACACACACACACACACACACACACACAAGTATTCTAAGGTAGGACTTGATGGGGGGGAAGGAAGTGTGTGTGTGTGTGTGTGTGTGTGTGTGTGTGTGTGTGTGTGTGTGTGTGTAACACACTCTAACCAAGGTAAGACTATGAATATTGTCCACTATACTCTTTTTACTCTAACTTGGCTTAAAACTCCCCTATTTCCGTCCTGAATGCTAAGTTGTAGCAATAGATGAACCCTGGTAGATGATGCTGGTGACGAAGAAGTGCAGAGGCAAGGTTGTAGAGCCATAGCATTGTACTTTCTGCCACTGAACTACGTGAAATCAGCTGCAAAAGGACGAAAATCTGGGCCAAGTGAAATTGAAGAGAATATATCTCCTGCAGTTTATATGTAATGTTTTTTTAGGAACATTTATATCAACAGTTACCTTTTTTTCCTTCATAATATATAAGAACGACGTCGAACCAAGTTTTTGAAAAGATCCAGGAATGTAAGAGTTCTCTGTGGTAAGAAATTAAGGAGAAAAGTGTTGTGGGTGTTGGCGGAGCATTGCGGTGAGATGTGCAGGCACACGCATGACTGTACACACACACACACACACACACACACACACACACACACACACACACACACAATACTCTCTAATGGAACGTGCTGGTGGGAAAATGTGTGTATGTAACTGGTGGTGTGAGAGGTTGCCATGGTAACACACAGGCACCTCCCACTAGTCAACCAAAGATTTCCTTAGAGATATATCTTTGGACAAGGCTGATTAACATCCTTTTGTACGTTTTGTATGCAGATTATGGTAAAGCTTGAAGTATTTATACAGCACAGTAGGAGAGCAAGGTGTAATAAGCAAAATAAATAGCTAAGAAAGAGGTGCTAGGGAGTTGTAGAATGAGTTTATAGCTGTAATTTTTATCAGAGCGTTCCATTAAGCTTATGTATAGCTTATCAGACTTAACATGGCTGAGATCTTGTATTTGCTGCTTATTTCTCATAGCATAATTACAGGCAGAAGACGATAACACGGCTCTACATATGTCCAACAGCACTTTTTCGTGACTAGCATCATATTCTAATGTCAGGCTCTTGTTACAGCTCAGCATTCAAGATGAAGAGATGGCAATTTTAGGCCAAGTTAAAGTGAAGTTCTATATCCATTCCATAACACCCTTTCGTGACTATACCGGTCTTCCTCTAACACGGGCCAGATTTCCATCCTTGTGTAGGTCATTTTACTCATTTCACGTAGCCCAGTGCCAGGAAATGACAATGGTATGGCTCTACATCCTTTACATAGCACTTCTTCGTGACAAGCATCATGTTTTGGTGTTAATCTATTGGTAAAACTCAGCATTCAAGATGGAGAGATGGTAATTTTAGGTCCATTTAGGGAAAAGAGAGTATTGTTCTATATTCTAGTGTTAATGTATCCTTACAGCTCAGCATTTAAGGTGAGGAGATGGCAATATTAGGCAAAGTGAAAGTGAATAGAGTATGGTAAACATCTAAGTATAATTTCTGACTTTGTTTGCTACGGTCCCTGATGCTTCCTCTGCGATGGTTTTCTCTTATGCACTCAGGCTCCCAAGACCCAATCCCAGCTGAATAAAATCGTCTGGAGTCTAATAAATACAAGTACTAGAGTTGTCATGATCATTGGAGGGTTAATATTTACAGCATGAACGCTCTCAGACACTTATAAATAGCTCACAGGTGCATAATAGCCTCTTGTATTAGCTTGAATAAAATACTAGAGTTACCCTGAAGATGAGAGGGCCTCTGTGCCCTCTAGTGGTTGTAGAAGTAGTTGGGTAAAGTTTCACACGAGTTTCTGGGTTGAACAAGCATGGCATTCCATTGGTCAGTCAGTGGTACTCGGACGATAAGAGGGTGAGGCTGCGTCGGCTCCGTTTCCTGCTGTAAGTGTTAAATTTTACTGTTTTGGGGTTAAATTTCGCTGTTTTTTCCATTAAGATGATTCAGATAGGACACAGAGGTATCTTGCTGCCAACCAGGAAGTGTCATAGGTCAAATAGATTCAACAGACGAGGGCAATAGACGTCGTTTTGCTGGTTAGGGGGTAGTGATGGTGTGTAGGCTTCTCTTTCTGCAAGTGTTGGGTTTTGCTGTTTTTGCCATTAAGGTGACTAAATTAGGACACGGGGATATCTTACGGTCAGCCAGGAAGCGTTGTAGGCCAAAGATGATGATGCAACATAAGGTTACAAAGGTGGGACTGATCTTGAGCTGAAGTGATGAACTGAGTGCCTCACATATTCACTTGGTCTCTGACTGAAATTAGTTATGTTTCTTGGTCTAGGCTGTCAGTACATGTGGTCTTAGTGTCTTCTGCTATCAAGGTATTGTTTTCTGTTCTTTAAAGCTCCTTCGTGTTTGTGTTGGGTAAGATTAGGGTTCAGCTTGTGCGGCAGTAATTCACGGTTGTTTTAATGTATTACTTATAAGTGGAGGATGGAGTTGGGATGTATATGAGAGAGGGTGTGTGTGAATTAGGGGGAGTCATGCAGAATGACAGGGGACAGGGTGGCATAGAGGAGACTTATTTGTGGCCACCTCTTACGGGATTAAGTCGTCTGGCTATAGATAGATGGAAAGACAGATGGCTTATAGTTTCCATACAGTTTGCCGAGTAGTAGCGATAGTTATCACTAGAATATGATGCTAGTCACGAATGCGTGCTGTGGAAAGAATGTAGGGCTGTAGTATTGTCTACTTCTGCTACTGATCTGCCTGACATTCTGGTATGCTTTAAATAAAACTCTGTGCCAAGTTAAAGTGAAAGGCGTGTATGCTTGTGTAGGAGGAACAAGAGACAAGGAGGTATTCTGTGGCCTGTTTTCTTTGTGCTTCCTACAAGACACAATAATAGTTATGACGGGGCATTGGTGGCAAGTTTGTGAGTCAGCACACACTTACGGCCTCTCATTATACGAGGTGGTCCATATTATACGCCACCCAGTTCTTGTGTGTTGCGGACACGACTCAGTGAACATTACCAGTGTCTATCCTTCATCCTTATCTACTTCCCATAATCCTCTTCAGGCTTAGCTTTATAATATAGGCTTTAATTTAGGTCCACTGATTGCATGGTGGAGAATTTCCATAACCTTTTTTATGCTTAGCTGTATATCATTGTATTGTATAATCTTTTATGTCCATGATCACAAGGCTGAGTAGTAATTTGGTGAAGCGATCAGAATGTCTTAGCTCATCACAAAAGCCGTCCCCAGAACACACAAGACTGCAGAGCGCAATATACTTATCACCTATATTAAGTCAAAGCCACAGTTTAAAAGGTAATGAAACAAGACAGAAAATTTAAGTTTTCATTATTAACACTTCAGTATAGAATACATTAACAGAGACAGCAATATAAAATATGCATTCAAAAGTAGCATTTGTCCACAGAACATCCTGGAGGGGAGCGACCCGACTTGCAAGGCAGATCACACCATCACCACCAGGCTTCTCTTGGCAGGTCAGGGCAGATCACCAGCAGCAGCAGCAAGTCATCTCACGGCTGGGGAACACACGACACCCTGCCGCCGCCGCCGCCGCCGCCGCCACCGCCACCACCACCACCACCACCACCACCACCACCACCACCACCACCACCACCATCACCACCACCACCACCAGGCATCTCAGAGTAGGGGAAGACACCACACCACCGTCAGGTTTCTCACGGCAGGGCAGAACAAACTTCAGCAGGGTATGACAAGTGTGGCAAGGAAGCAGCGTCAAGGCAGCAGACTCCAGCACGACCTGTGGACCAGATGTGTATTAGTTCAAATCAGTGTTAGCTTTAGTTATTTAATCTTCTGTCTATCTCTATTGCCAGACGCCTCAATCTCGTTTGGGGTGGCCACAAACAAATCGCCTCCAAGTCGCCCTGTCCCCAGCCATTTCACTGCCCTGCTCCCAACTCACACCCCCGTCTTTCATATACCTCTCCACCCCATCCCTCCATCTCATCCTCGGCCTCCCTCTCCCTCTTCCCCCCTCCACCTCACTCACATACACTCTTCGTCAGTCTTTCACCCTCCATCCTCTACACATAGCCAAACCACCTCAGTGTGTTCTCATAACGCTTCCTATCACATCCACATCCACACCACAACGCTCCTTTATATCTTCATTCGTCAGCCTGTCTCTCCATGTGACTCCATAGGCTCCTCTTAAATAACTCATTTCCACTGCTCTCACTCTTGACTTGTGTCCTTTAAACAACGTCCAAGCTTCACTTCCATACGTTAGAGTTGGTATCACAATACCATGTAGTAACTTTTTCACTTCCATGCTCACTTCCCTGTTTCTTATCACTGCTTTCAAAGAACCAGCAACCTTTCTTCCCTGCTGTACCCTTTCAAGCACTTCACCCTCCAAACCTCCATCCTCACTCATCACACTACCCAAGTACTTAAACGTACTCACATTTTCCAATTCCTCACCATCCAACCTCGCAGTACATTCACTGACTTCACCTCTCTCAAAGACCATCACTTTACTCTTCCCTACATTCACCTTTAGATTCCGTTTCTTACACACTCTCCCAAACTCATCCACCAAGCCTTGCAGCTCCCCTTCGTCTTCACCCAACAGCACAGTATCATCTGCAAACAACAGTACAGGGAGTTTCCAGACACTACCCTCTCTCACCAGGGCCACTCCAACACCCACTACCCTACCTTGTACCTCTTTTATTACCCCATCCATGTACAGATTGAACAACCATGGAGACATGACACATCCCTGTTTCAACCCAACTTTCAAAGAGGAAAAATTCACTTAGTTCACCATCCACACGCACTGCAGCCTTCGCACCATCGTACATACTCTTCACAGCATTCAACAACTTCCCATCTACTCCATATATTCTTAACACTTTCCACAATCCTTGTCTATCCAACCTGTCATATGCTTTCTCCAAATCCAAGAAAGCCGCATACAACTTCTTTCCCTTCTCTAGAAACTTTTCCACTCAAGATCTAAGAATGAATATCTGATCTACACAACCTCTTCCCTTCCTAAAGCCTCCCTGTTCTTCTCCAACTAATTTCTCTGTTCTTTCTCTAACTCTGTCAATAAGTATCCTACCATACACTTTTCCTATTATACTAAGAAGACAAATGCCCCTTTGATTACCACACACTTCTTTTTCCCCTTTTCCTTTGTACAAGGGAATAATTATACCTGACTTCCAATCCTCCGGGACTTTACCTTCCTCCCAGGCCAATCTGCACATCTTCCACATCCATTCTACTACTATCTCTCCCCCATGCTTCAGCATTTCACCACACTCTCCATCAATTCCTGGGGCTTTCCCAGATTTAACTTTCTTCATTGCTTCCACAACTTCTATCCTACTGATTTCTTCCTGTCTTCTCACCTCCCTCCTCCTCCCAGCCATTCCCCAGCCACTTATACTCGCATTACTTCCATCCTCTATGTTCAACAATTCCTTAAAGTGTTCTCTCCATCTGCTCACTTTTTCTCCCTTCTCCACTAGTAATCTACCATTTTTATCTTTCACTCCCCTGCTAACTTCACTTCCACCCTGTCTTACTCTTTTCACCTCTTTCCAGAACATTTTCTTACAGTCCCTCCACTTAACACTCAAAGTCCTTCCAAATTCCTCATCCACTCTCTTCTTACTCTCTCTTACTAATCTTTTAACCTCTTTCTTTCTTTCTGTCTACATATAACTCTCTCTTCCGCCTCTCAACTTCTTCCATGCCCCTATTTCTCATCCATTCATTGTATGCTTTCTTCTTTTGTGCCACAGCCTGTCTCACCTCTTCAGTCCACCACGCCGTTCCTTGCACCTCCTCTCCGTCTTCTCTTCCTTCCACACACCACATCACATGCTGCACATATTTCTTCTGTAAAAATCCTACACACACCTTCCACGTCTCCCATCTGCTCCAGTTCATATTTGCCCAATCGTTCCTCCACTTCTCTCTTATACTCTGCCTTTTTCTCATCCTCTTCTAACCTTTCCACTCTCCTTGCAACTACTCCTTCCTCTCGTCTTTCCCTTCTTCTATTCCTCCATCTTACTTGAATCTTAATTCTGGCCACCACCAAGTAGTGGTCAGAAAGTCCACTCCCCCAACCTCTATACACTCTTGCATCCTTTACACATCTTCGCATCCTTTCATCCACACACACATAATCAATCATTGCCTTCCTTTCATTCAGTTCACCACCCACCCTTCTCATCATTCGCCATGTATACCTGTTGATCATTTTATGCCTGAAGAGGGTATTGGCTATCACCAACCCCCTCCCAGCACAAATGTCCACTAACGCACTCCCATTCTCATCTATCTCGGCAGGCACACCCCACTCACCAACTATTCCATCCACCTTCACATTCCCAACTTTACCATTCATATCACCAATCAAAAACACTCTGTCATTCCTTCCAGACTTTTCCATGCACACTTCTACATTTGTCCAGAAATCTTCTCTCACTCTTCTAGCACGATCTTGCGTTGGTGCATACACACACACAATCGCCCACATTTGTATTCCAACTTTCAACTTTACCCACACAATCCTTGACCCAACTGATCCATACTGTCTTATGCTCCTCCTCCATCTTTTACTCACAACTATATATACTCCTTCCTTTGCCCTCTCATTCTCACCTACTCCTGCACATATGCCCCATCCATAATCCCATTCTCTCACACTTTCTCCTCTCCATTTTGTTTCAATTATTCCACATACATCCACTTTCGCACCCTCAAGCGCCCGGACAATCTCTCTCTCTTTCACCTCATCATTCGCTCCCCTTACATTCCAAGTTCCAATTACCATGTCCTTTATTATAATGTATTATTATTATTATAATTATTATCGGGAGCAGGCTGTAGTATGGTACCAGCCTGTGAGGGCAATACTGTACTTCAAGGAAGGTGGAAAAGCTGGTGATAGGGAGAGCTGGAGCTCCCCCTTGACATTTTTCAGTGTCACTAACATAGAGGGTAGGCCAGCATACTCTGCCAAACATTTTTATAACTACCTGCTCTTCACTACTATACATGCACTTTATACATCATACCCCATACCCTACAATGACACAGGTTGGTGCCAGTAAGGGCATGTGGCCGGAAAAGGACATCTAGGGGTTAGAACGCCCAGTCAGAATGACATCCATGCATGGCTTTGTCCCCGAGAAGCAATTGGATTTTTTTTTTTTTTTTAAACACCACAAAGGGATGTAGACAGGTCATCTACCCTTACATGTATTGGACTAGGTTAGCCTAGCCACAGGATCCTACACCGTGAAAGAAGTATGATGAGACTGTATTTTTTATCTATCTATCTATCTATCTATCTATTGCCAGACGCCACAATCCCCCAAGGGGAGGCCATTTGACTTTGCGTTATTTGTTTTACGGGGAGGGGCACTAAACCTTCACCAACCCACTTTTTGACACGTAGGGAGCACGTATGGTTTGGTTATATGGTTACCACCCAGCGTTGTAAATGGTTTCCTGGCTTACAGGAAACCATTTGGCTTGTCACTCAATGTAAAGCCACATGTAAAGGAAAGAAAAGCAATAAGAAGTGACAGGAAAGATGGGAGAAATAGGAAGAGAGGAGGGCAGGCACAGAAAAAGAATGATAGACTAAGGAAGGAGTAGGCAGCACTACATTAAGAGAGTGGATGATGGTCGCCACCACCTACCACAATGATAATGATAATAGATATGTAAACTATTGTATCCATCTAAGAAGAACAGTAGTAGTAGGTGTACAGTACGACCTTTCAGATCCAAAATGCCTAGGTCCAAAGGCTTTATGCAAAATGGAACATTTTGGAAAGTGGAATCATAATGGCAGCTGTGAGAAATGACTTGTGAAACAAATAATGTAGTCAAGGCAATTGAGAACAATAAGTAAACTGAAGCACTTGCATTAGTAACTTATTATCTGCTCTTAAACATGTCCACAAAAGAACTCAGTCTTCAGTTATACCTTGAATGTGTGAGGACATGATATCAACACCCCTCTATATCATGAAAAAATATTTTGGAAATTGGATGTTCGGATTTGGCAGGTTGTACTGAACCAGCAGTAGTAACCGTAGGCTTATCTGAATGTGAATTTGGTGGACTGCTGGCGCCAAAACTGGTCTGGGGGAAAAAGAGGGTGGTGAGGGACATAATTTTGTATTACCTCGTACTGTAGTTAAGCCACATGATTATATCAGTCCCACCACACGAAGGAGTCCCTCTTAGCACCATGTGTACAGTACGAAAGACTCCTTAGGCAGACTTGCGTTAAAGCGAACAAGTAATGATTAGAATACACTTGCAGAGTTACTAAACAGTGGACACCAAACATAGCCCAAAGTCCTACCCCTTCTTATTACAGCACCGATACAATACTCTTCAGTCCTGTTCTTCCTCCATTAATCCCTTTAATACAGTACTATATGTCTGTCTCAAGTTAGATATGATGGTCTGGTGGTAGAAATAGATAGTAAAATGAGAATATAACTACATCTTTTGGATTACAGGGCACAAACTGCTCCAATGATTAGCCTTTATTCTTGCTAATTTAAGACTGTTATTCAGCTTGGGTAAGACTTTTCAAACTGAAAGGGTCACATTACAACCTTCAGGAACCTGTTCAGTAGGAAATTAATTAAAGGTTGATAGGAGAGCTTTTGGACTGAAGGGGTTAGGGACAGGCTTCATTAAGCCATTCTTGTTACCTTTAAACTATGTTAATCAGCATAGGAGAGACTTTTCAAACTTAGAGTCCCATATGACATTCTTTAACATGTGTAGGAGAGACACTGGATAAAGCCTGATTGGAGATATAGTATATTGAACTGGAAGAACTGCATACCTTACATCCTTCATTAACCATTGCTGCTACCTTTAAATAAGAACTATCATACTGAAGGTAATTACTAGTAGCCTTCATTAACATATTACTGTACTGTAATTAGGAGAGAGGTTTCATAAGTTGATTGGAAGTCAGGAGACAGCAGGAATATACCATTACTGTTGAGGGGGATGAATTTGTGTGTAGGCTATGACATAGGAAGCATATCTTAGAATATGGATGTACAAGGTTAATCATATCTTGTATAGTACTTACACTTTCAGATTTGATAGCTTTTCCTTTTGTAATCTTTACTGAATGATGCAGTCAGTTCATGATTACACATTATATAATCTCAGACTTCATCTGTCTCATTGTAGTTGGCTCACCTTGACTAATTTCAGTCCTTCTGCTGCTTAGTTCCTGTATCTAAGTGGCAGAATAAGACAGTATTATGGTTTTGCATCCTCCCCATAGATCTTCATTGTGATTTGCATGATAATCTAGTCTTTATCTCTAGAAACAGCTCGGCATTCAAGGTGGAGAGATGCCAGGTTTTTATCAGTTTAGGGTAGACATGTAGTCTATATGGTTTGTCTTTATTGTTTTATGTATTCATTATTATTATTTTTTTTTTTTTACTGTGCATCAAATTTAGCGATTCATCTCTTCCGTTTATAAATCGGTACAACAGATAGGCATTAAAGCCTATCTGTTACGGAAGGTATGACCACTGAGTACTGTACTGTCTTCCTGTGCAGTGTATATTTTGTCATTTGTACTCTCATTATAAGTTTCATTAAAGAATTTGTATCATATGTTTAGTTTCTGTGTCACTCAGTGTGTTAAGTTTATGTAATATATGGTTAATCGTTTAAGTCCTGCCGTTGGATAGCAGACTAAGTTGCAGTTTTTACTTTCTCCCTTTATATAAGTAGCAACTGCTCTATATTCTTTCCATAGCACTTGTTCATGATTAGCATTAAACTGCAGGCTTAGGTATTCCAAGTAGCTCAGGAAATTTCGAAATATCTCCTCCTAAAGCGACATTAATAGGTACATGACAATTTAGTTTAGTCTGTGCATGATAGTCCAATTTCCCATTTTTTGTAACATGTAAAGAAATAAAATACAGTAGAAGTTTTAGCCGGTATCCTAATGGGGGCGCGGTAGCATGGTCAGTATGGTGCTGGCCTGTTGATCAGGAGGACCCGGGTTCAAATCCCGGTGTGATAGAGGTTTGTTTAAAATATGGCTGAGGGAAGTTTGCGTAGCAGGCTTTCCTTAAAACCACAAGGCCCCATACTTACACTTCACCTCACACACAAGACACTTACACACACTACTACATACGTTACACACCTTACACACACTACAGTAACATACATACACACATCGACACACACACACCAAGACACGTACATAGCCACAGCTACCTTCACACAGTAGACACACCACACACAGAGAGGGTGGGACACAGACACACCACAGGCAGACAGAGAGGGACATATACAAAACACAGGGAGTGAGAGAGGAGGGGGTTTTATTAAAAAGTCCAATTTTGGTATACCTCCTGTGGCAAAATTGATGTAGCCCCCCCTTTAATATTTTTTGGATATTTTCATTTAGTGCCCCCCAGGCCCCAGACCCACTCGGCTGAACCAAATTGTCTGGCGTCAGCTGAAACATGATATACCAGAGTTATGCCGGTCATGTGGGGGTTAATGGTGACAGTGTAGTAACTGTCAGGCTCCTATGACTCACTCAGCCGAACAAAATCGTCTGTCAGCTGGAATGGACTACTAGAGTTGTCCCAAGCACCAGAGGGTTAAGAATCTTAACCCCCTAAGTGATGCTTGGGACAACTCTAGTACCCCATTTCAGCTGACTCAGACGATTTTATTCGACTGAGTTAGTCATAGGAGCCTGACAGTGTCAATACCGTCACCATTAACCCCCTCACGACCGACATAACTCTAGCATCATGTTCCAGCTGACTCCAGACAATTTGGTTCAGCCGAGAGAGGATCCTAGGATCCTGAGAGACACTAGAACATCACAAACAAAATACAAAATGCCTTCCCTCCATCTTGAACGTACTATAATTCATTTACATTAAGTAAGCTCGTATTTTCGTATTTTTGCCGCTTATTTCATGTATCTTAGTTAAAAGAAAAAAATACTACGAGCTCTGTATCTTTTCATAGCCCTTCTTCGTGACTAGCATCGTATTCTAGTTATCTATAGTTACAACTAAGCATTCAAGTTGGAGGGATCACAACTTTAAGCAATTACAGTAAACAAACAAACAAAAAAAGCAAGTTTCGTCCTCTTGACCTCTCGTCTTCGCAGGAATGCAGCGGTGGCGCCATCTTGTGCGTGGAATGCGTGAAGTGCAGGCTCTTGAATGGAAGAAGCACGGAGCCACGGGAGACTTAATAATATTCGTTAGTCAGCCAGTCTAGAAGCCTGGGACATTTGCCTGAAATAATAATAATAATAATAATAATAATAATAGAAATAACAAAACCAGTCATATACATAATTCAATATCTTAGTCACTCGATCTGTCCATTCCACCCCTTCAGTACGAGGACGCATTTCTGTAAGCTATTTTTTCTAACATGGGAGGTTCGATACGTTTGATTGAGCATATCCATAAGACTCCTAAAGCTGAGTAAATGCCTCTGAAAGTTGCAAAATATAAAATATAAAACGTCTATATGATATAAAAACCTTTGTTCACCTCCGGGACTCGATCTGTGGCGCCTAGAACAAGTGCTGACGTCATGTTTACACTTTGCTACCTTTAAACGATTTCCTGGAGCTTAAAGAAACCCTGTCGGGATGATGGGACAGACACAACAACCCCTTCAGACAGAGAATGACTTAGTTACTTTGTTCTAGGTAACCGGACGATTTTATTCAGCTTAGGAGATCCCCTCGTAGTGAAGGGGTTGATGGTGACTCTATCTAACCCCTCCAGTACGAAATTTCTCTCCAGAGTTGAAGAAAATCGTCTGGAGGAAGAAAGATGAAAATGGAAAAAAGTGTTAATGTGGACAATGAGTTAGATAAGACTGGTTTGGTTAAGGTAGGGTAGGGATGGGACGGTTGTGGCAGGGTGGGGTAGCGTTGGGTTGGTTATGGCCGGGTGGGGTAAGGTTGGGTTAGTTTTGGCAGGACGGCGTAGGATTGGGCCGGTTTTGGCAGGGTGGGGTAGGACTGGGTCGGTTTTGGCAGGGTGGGGTAGGACTGGGTCGGTTTTGGCAGGGTGGGGTAGGATTGGGTCAGTTTTGGCAGGGTGGGGAAGGGTTGGTCGGGTTTGGCAGGGTGGAGTAGGACAGGGTTGGTTTTGGCAGGGTGGGGTAGGATCGGGTCGGTTTTGACAGAGTGAGGTTAAATTGGGCTGATTATGCCGAGGTTGGGTAGGGATGGGTCGGTTATGGCAGGGTTGAATAGAGGTGGGTCGATTAGGGCAGGCGAGGGTAAGCATGGGTAGGTTATGGTTGCGTTGGGGAGGGTAGGATAGGTTATGGCAGGGTAGGATAGGGCTGGGTGGTGGTGGGCTGGGTAGGGTAGTGTAGGGCTGGGTAGGGTAGGGTAGGCTGAATCAGGGTAGTGTAGGGTACAGAAGAGTGGTGGGTATAACTGCCGTTTAGTTCTGTCATATCCAACGCCCATTTCACTCAGTTATACTACACCGTCTCATCAAATTTGGGGCAATCTTCTCTACGATTTTTGTTCTTCCCCGCTTAGTTCAGTCCTTTAGTTCATTCATGACCCTTGGCTTTCCTTTTTATTTATTTTTTTTTTTATGTGGTGGAGCGCAGGGGCACGAAGCTAGACCACCATAAGTCCAGAATATTTAAGGGTAGGCCACCAAGCTACGCCCTGGTAACGTCTACACGTCAAAACATCTGTCCACCTCTGGGACTTGAACTGCGGAGCGCTGGACGCTAAGCTCCCGGTCTCCGGATGTCACTTTGACACTTTGTTAGCTTCTGACGATATCCTACAGCTTCAGAAAACCCTCTTAGGATGACGGGACAGAATCATGTAACCCTTCAGACCAAGAACGATTTATTACTTTATCCCAGCTGACCGCACGATTTTATTAAACTTAGGAGATCCTCTGACAGAGAAGGGGTTGATGCTGGCTTTATCTAACCCCTCAAATTCAAAATTCCTCTCCAGAGCTGAAGAAAATCGTCTGGAGAAAGAATGAAGAAAACTGAAGAAAGTGTTAGAGTGAAAAATGAGTTAGATAAGATTGGTTTGGTTAGGGCAGGGTAGAGTTGGGTCGGTTATGTCAGGGTGGGGTAGGGTTGGATCGGTTTTGGCAGGGTGAGGTAGGACTGGGATAGTTTTGGCAGGGTGGGGTAGGACTTGGATGGTTTTTGCAGGGTGGGGTAGGATTGGGTCGGTTATGGCAGGGTGGGGTAGGGATGGGTCGGTCTTGGCAGGGTGGGGAAGGGACGGGTCGGTCTTGGCAGGGTGGGGTAGGGACGGGTCGGTCTTGGCAGGGTGGGGTAGGAATGGGTCGGTCTTGGTAGGGTGGGGTAAGATCGGGTCGGTTTTGGCAGGATGGGGTAGGATTGGGTCGGATATGACAGGGTGGGGTAAGATCGGGTCGGTTTTGGCAGGGTGGGGTAGGATTGGGTCGGTTTTGGCAGGGTGGGGTAGGGATGGGTCGGTTTTGGCAGGGTGGGGTAGGGATGGGTCGGTTTTGGCAGGATGGGGTAGGATTGGGTCGGATATGGCAGGGTAGGGTAAGATCGGGTCGGTTTTGGCAGGGTGGGGTAGGATTGGGTCGGTTTTGGCAGGGTGGGGTAGGATTGGGTCGGTTTTGGCAGGGTGGGGTAGGGATGGGTCGGTCTTGGCAGGGTGGGGTAGAGATGGGTCGGTTTTGGCAGGGTGGGGTAGGATTGGGTCAGAGTTGGCAGGGTGGGATAGGTATGGGTCGGTTTTGTCAGGGTGGGGAAGGGTTGGGTCGGTTTTGGCAGAGTATTGGTTAGGTTTCGGTTGGTTTTGGCAGGGTGGGGCAGGATTGGGTCGGTTTTGGCAGGGTGGGGTATGATTAGGTCAGTTTTGGCAGAGTGGAGTAGAAATGAGTTTTTTTTGGTAGGGTGGGGTAGGGTTTGCTCGGTTTTGTGATTAGGTCAGTTTTGGCAGAGTGGAGTAGAAATGAGTTTTTTTTGGTAGGGTGGGGTAGGGTTTGCTCGGTTTTGGTAGAGTGGGGTAGGATTGGATCGGTTTTGGCAGGGTGGGGTAGGATTGGGTCGGTTTTGGAAGGGTGAGGTAGGATTGGGTCGGTTTGGACAGGGTAGGGTAGGTGTGAGTCGGTTTTGGCAGGGTGGGCAAGGATTGGGTCGCATTTGGCAAGGTGGGGTAGAATTGGGTTGGTTTTGGCAGAGTAGGGTAGGGATGGGTCGGTTATGGCAGGGTAGAGTAGGATTGGGTCGGTTTTGGCCGGGTGAAGTAGGATGGGGTCGGTTTTGGCAGGGTGGGGTAAGATTGGGTAGGTTTTTGGCAGGGTGGGAAAGGATTGGTCGGGTTTGGCAGGGTGGAGTAGGACTGGGTTGGTTTTGGCAGGGTGGGGTAGGATTGTGTCGGTCTTGACAGGGTGGGGTAAGGTTGGGTTGGTTTTGGCAGTATAGGGTAAGGATGAGTCGAGTTGCGTTTGGGAGGGTAGGATAGGTTATGGCAGAGTAGGATAGGGCTGGGTGGTGGTGGACTGGGTAGGGTAGGGCTGGGTAGGGTAGTGTAGGGCTGGGTAGGGTAGTGTAGGGCTGGGTAGGGTAGAGCAGGCTGAATCAGGGTAGTGTAGGGTACAGAAGAGAGGTGGGTATAACTGCCGTTTAGTTCTGTCATATCCAACGCCTATTTCACTCAGTTATACTACACTGTCTCATCAAATTTGGGGCGATCTTCTCTACGATTTTTGTTCTTCTCCGCTTAGTTCAGTCCTTTAGTTCATTCATGACCCTTGGCTTTCCTTTTTATTTTATTTTTTTTTTATGAGGTGGAGCGCAGGGGCACGAGGCTAGACCACCATTAGTCCAGAATATTAAAGGGTAGGCCACCAAGCTACGCCCTGGTAACGTCTACATGCCAAAACATCTGTCCACCTCTGGGACTTGAACCGCGGAGCGCTGGACGCTAAGCTCCCGGTCTGCGGATGTCACTTTTACTCTTTGCTAGCTTCTGATGATATCCTACAGCTTCAGAAAACCCTCTTAGGATGACGGGACGGAATCATTTAATCTTTCAAGCCGAGAACAACTTATTTACATTGTCCCAGCTGACCGCATGATTTTATTCAGCTTAGGAGATCCCCTGATAGAGATGGGGTTCATGATGGCAGTATTTAACCCTTCCAGTTCGAAATTTCTCTCTACTGTAGAGATGATGAAAATCATCCGAAGGTAAAGAGAAGAAAACGGGGAAAAGTAATGTAGTGGTGAAAGGGCTGTACAGGGGAGGGTAGGTTAAAGTAGGGTAGAGTTGGGTCGGCAATGGCAGGGTAGGGTAGGGTAGGCTGAGGTAGGCTAGTGTAGGGTTGAGAAGAGTAGGGTAGGGTAAATTGAACTGAATAAGTATATACAATAAAATCTGGCGATACAACAACCAGGGTCATATGCCACCGGACGACAACGAGAATAAAAGCACTCGAAAAGATGAAATACACACACACACACACACACACACACACACACACACACACACACACACACACACACACACACACACACACACACACACACACACACACACACACACACACACACACACACACACACACACACACACAATACAATTCATAATTAAAACAAGAAAAACACTAAAACACTAAGAACACTAAAACCACTGTATACTAAATTTTACACGGTAGTGCAGCTGCCTACACCAAGCAAAGGTTTCCCCCTCCACCACAACAAGCATCCTCTCCAAGTACCAACAGAAGACTACAATCCCTCTCCTGCCCGGTGCTCAGAGAGGTAACGATGGCGCATTTCTGCAACAGTGGACACCATCAGCAAAAGCCGAAGAGTCAGGGGGACGAAGCATTCCACACAGAAAGTAGGGGGAGAGTCCTCCATTAAAAATCAATGAGAGAACCAGGAATGGCCCATTCGGAGCCAGCATAAAGCCGTCTCCCACCTGCATTAAGACCTCGGCAAATGAAGGGGTCCGTTTACCCACAAATATCACACATTTTGTTGGCCCCCACCGCATCCCACCTACTCTGCCAGTGGGAGCAAACAGTGAGTGGTTAGATGAATATCACTGAGCGAGGCAGGGGAGAGGTGAGGATGGGCGAGAGGCAGCAGCCTTTGCCAGAGCGTCAGCATGCTCATTGCCCACAATGGTACAAAAACACAAAGCAGTCCCTAGCAAGCACAGCCATTCTAAAACACTGTAGACAACAAAAGAGGATTGGACGGGAAAACACAAAATGGAGATCGGCAGAGTCGCTAAAAACTGTATAACAAACAGGAGGGAAGCTAAATATCAATTTGACTGCGAGTAAAATAGCAGTAAGTTCTGCGATAAAAGTAGATACGATGGGGGAAGACTCCTACCACGAATGAAATCGGGAAATATAACACCCAAGCCTGTCCCCTCACGGGATTTCAATCCATCAGTACATACGAGAATCGAGACACTGTGAGAGGAAGCATGTTCTAAAAAAATAGCAAAGAGCCGCCTGTGAGGAAAGAAAGGCCCCTCTCTCAGGAAAGTAAACACACGGTTGCACCCCTGAGAGGAGCCAGGGAGCCATCCTTGGTACACGCACAGGACAAACAAGAAAGGTTGGAACATCCACATCCCCCATGGCAGCCTTCACCCTGTACCCAAACGGATGTGGATAGCGAGGATACGGCGAGGCAGACACTCCCTCCGGAACAGAGCCAACAAAATCTTCCTGAACTTTAGCAAAGACGGTGACACTAAGGACACTAGTTTGAGGCACTCCCTCCTCTTGAGGATATGAGGGAAACAAGGTGGCACCAATACGGAAAAATTCCATAATCAGTAAAGACAACCTACCACGCAAACCAAGATGGTGACCTGCAATACCTGGCTTGTGAAACGGTAGGACAACAGCCCCCCGCCAAGAAGCAGGAGTGGACGAATCTCTCCAAATTCTATTTATAAGACTCAGGAGGAAGGACACTGCTTCATCATCCAGGTACCTCAGCACTGCATGGGGAATATTATCGACTCCGGAGAAGTGTCATGACAGGGAAAGGGTAGACCAAAGTTTACACCAAGACAAAGGGATGTTGTAAGTCTCTCCGCCCCCAGAACGGATGTCCAACACCTTAATCTCCTCCACCTCCCTAAGCCTGGCAAAAACCGAAGAACGAGTATCCCTACAGGAGACCTCAGCGGTAGGACAGGGTAGGGAACGCTAGGGCAGGGTAGGCTGGGGTAGGGTAGTGTAGGGCAGAGAAAAGTAGGTTAGGATGGGTTGGTTTAGGCTAAAGTAGGACAGAATAGGAGAGGGGTAAAATGTGCCTAGTCCAGGAACGAAAAATATATCAGTTATCCATGTAACTAGCGTTTTCTATTTCGGTAGATTATTTTCTTGTCTGCCTAAAGTATCGTGATGTACGAACAATGAGATTAGATATCGAAACTGTAAGATGCGAATTAGTTACAAAGACGGTATTTTGTTTTGGCTAACGTTACATCGATACGTTCAGCTAAGAGCAACTCGGCAGAACTGAACAGTATATGACGTGCTAGATGAACGCTGTGACCAGAAAATAAATATATATGTATATATACTTCAGCATACAGTAAGCGATTTTATGTTAACTGAAGAGAAGCCTTCACAGCTAATGGGTTAAGTTTACACACACACACACACACACACACACACACACACACACGTTGCGAAAAGTTTCACTGACGAAGTGGGTGGTTACTGTCCCCCTTGAGCAAGGGGACTGGTGTGTGCGTGTGTGGTCACAGCCTTGCCCTTAGATCGGACTATATGAGCTCTCAGCTCCCTTCCGGGAGGGTAAAAGCTGACGATCACGACCATCAAGTGATCCTGACCGACCCGGTGAATTACACACACACACACACACACACACACACACACACACACCATTACTTGCAACTGGCTGGCCTATCATACAGCCATATCCTATATTCATGAAGTACAACACATCTTACATTTATGTAGTATGTAAAAAAAAAAAAAAAAAAAAAAAAAAAAAAAGATGGTTATATAATACAGAACTGGGAAATATGATGATGATGATGATGATGATGATGATGATGAGGGGAGTAAACAGGGTGAGATGAGGAGAATGAGAGAGATGGATGGACATAACAGTGAATGTATTATGTATATTAACCCGACAAATGCCGAAGTAAGCTGGTAAGGGTGAGGTAATATGGAGCCTGACCCTACCGTGACACCATAATTATAATTATTGATTTATCCACCGATAGCTCTATCTATCTATCTATAGCCCGACGCCCTAATCCCGCAAAGAGTGGCCGCAGACAAAACGCCTCCAAGTCGCCCTGTCACCCACCATTTGACTACCCTCCCCCCAACTCACCCCACCCTCATATACCTCTCAACTCCATCCCTCCACCTCATCCTCGGTCTACCCCTCCCTCTTCCTCCCTCCACTTCACCTACATACACCTTCTTCATTCTGTCTTTGACCTCCGCGGCAGGCAGACTTGCTTCCCAGAGCGCTTCATCACACAGTAATTTAACAACTGAGCTGAAACTGATCGGATGCACTACAAAACCAACGTCCCCTGAAATGGCTAGTGCCATGGCCATGAACGAGGGAAGGGAGGCCCCCTTGGGTGACAACGAGGAAGAAATAGATATGGATACCGGGTTTACGGAGGTCATCAGTACAAGAGAGAAGAGAAAGAGGATGATACGCGGCAGCGAGAGGGAAGCGAGTGATGAAGAAGAGGACAGAGACAACAAAAAGGTAAAGAATAAGTCGTGTGGGGTAGATGGAGGTGTTACTATACCATGTGATACGGGGAAGGCAGCTGGAGTGCAGCCGACTACACCACGTGGGTCAGGAGCAATGCCTAGCCAGGACCGTGACGAGGCCACCCCAAGGAATAGAGTGAGGCTTCTCTTCCCCACTAACACTGACCTAAATTATCACCAAAAACTACTCTGGACGGTGAAGCTTGGACTTGCATATCGACGGTTCGAGGTCCTGTTTAAGGAAGGTAGGCAGAGACCTTACGTCTCAGTAGGAAGTCAGGAGGCAGTGGAGATGCTGACCACGACTGGTTTTGAGGGTGTGACACTGCAGGTTCCGGAGGAGAGGGAGGATGCACCAAGGTTATCGTGTTTAGATATTCCATAATACTATTGCGTGAGCAACAGATCATCTAAAGTAATAATGAAACTTTATCTAGCATTAGTAAGGCCACATTTAGACTACGCAGTACAATTTTGGTGTCCTTACTATAGAATGGATATTAATTCGTTAGAAAATGTACAGAGAAGAATGACAAAAATGATACATGACGTCCGGAACCTGTCATATGAAGACAGATTGAAAAGACTAAGTCTGCATTCGCTAGAGAGGCGTAGAGTAAGGGGAGACTTAATTGAGGTGTTTAAGTGGATGAAGGGTATAAATAAGGGAGATATCAGCAAGGTACTTAAAGTGAGCATACAGGATAGAACTAGAAATAATGATTTCAAACTAGAAAAATTCCGTTTCAGTAAGGAAATAGGTAGAAATTGGTTTGGTAATAGAGTAGTAGACGAATGAAATAAGGTACCTAGTAAAGCAGTTGCTGCCTCTTCCATTGAGAGTTTCAAGCATAGGCTAGATAAGCATATGACTAATAAGGGGTGGATATAGTAAAAAGAAAATCTTATAACCAATACTAATTCATAATTTTTCCTTTTCAGGTTACACTGTGATAGTCTCTATTCTCCTTTCACACTTTCCTGTAAAATGTCCACGCCAGTTTTTCTATACGGCGTGGTGTTCTTTCTGACTTTTTCCTGCCGGCTTCGGCTGGAGGGTTTGGAGGGCGGGGGAGAGCCTTCTTCTTTGCTATCCTTATCTCATTCTAGTAGTTCAGTTACTCTTCTAGGAGCTGCCTAGCATGGGCTAACCGGCCTACTGCAGTTGTCCTCTCTTCTTATGTTCTTATGTTCTAGACCCAGAATTCCTCCTGAACGACCCTAGGTTTATCTGGGCCAAGCGACACATGAACAAGGGACAGGAGAAGAACCAAGTGATTGCCCTAATGAAAGGGGACATCCCAAGGCAAGTTTTTATTCCGGGTGCTGGATACAGAAGCTTACGGCCCTACATTGAGGAACCAGCATTTTGCCTTCGCTGCAGCAGGTGGGGACACAGGGCCTGGCGCTGCCAAGAGGACACACGCTGCAGATTCTGCGCTTGGAAGCACGAGTCCAGCGAATGCGGAGAAAAAATCAAGATGGGGACACGTGTCGAACCTCGGTACTGTAACTGTGGTGGAAACCACAATGCAAGAATGTTATGCTGTAGGTGTTTTAAGGACACATGCACAAAACCAAATAAATAAACTCTAAAATGAAAACACTGCTCACGTCTACTGCGATGGTTCGGTCAGAGAGGATGGCAGAGCAGGGCGTGGGATCGTAATATTAGATAAAGCAGACAGTGCATGTGTACAGAGCGAAATAAATTTTAGATTAAGCAACAACGTGTCTTCCACTCAGGCAGAGCTATATGCAATATTATACGGCCTCAGGGAGATCACAGGAGGTGAAGGAGACGTGTGCTTCTTCGTAGACAGCCGAGGAGCACTGGAGTCCCTTAAGAGCACAGCACCTGCACTGGCAGACGTAGTCTTCCAGTGTAGAGCTGTCCTGCATCAGCTCAAGCAATCGGGTAGATTCATATCATTCACATGGATACCATCCCATGTTGGAATACCAGCTAACGAAAGAGCTGATGAACTAGCCAAGAGTGCAGCAGAAAAAGAAGACATAGATGTAGTATGCCAACTAACCTTGAAACAGATTAAAACTATAATAAGAACAAAACAAGGTCAAGAGGAAAATCAGAGAATGGAGCAGCAACATTCTAGTAGTGAAACTATGTATCACTATACTAACGTTGCTCTGAGAACCCACTTCACATATGGAAAATATAGAAATAAGTGGAAAGATTCTGTATGCACTAGACTGAGGTTAGGCTATAAATATCTGTGGCAGCTTGGAGTGGATACGCCAGATCATAAAACGTGCTGCAGACTGTGTAATGAACCCAGAGCCCACACCCTGCAACACCTTGTACTTCACTGCTCAAAATTAGCGCAGTTTAGAAATCCTGCTGTAGACTCAGTGACCGAACAAGTCGTTTGGATGTTTAATAACGATAAAATAGGAAGTATACTGAATTGTAAAAACATCAAACACATACTTAAGTAGACATTGCCAATCTATTCTGTCATAAGCTATCTCCAAGTCCATGAAGGCAGCATACACTTTCTTTCCCTTCTCTAGATACTTCTCCACTAAACATCTTAGAACAATTATCTGATCTACACACCCTTTTCCCTTCCTAAATCCCCCTTGTTCTTCTCCAACTAGCTCCTCTGTCATATCCCTAACCCTATCAATGAGTATTCTACCATATATTTTACCAGTCACACTAAGAAGGCAAATACCCCTATGGTTACCACATACTTCTCTCTCCCCTTTTCCTTTGAATAAAGGAACAATTATACCTGATTTCCAGTCCTCTGGAACCCTTCCCTCTTCCCAAGCCAATCTACACAACTTGCATATCCATTCCACAACATTCTCACCCCCATACCTCAGCATTTCACCACACACTTCATCAATCCCTGGGGCCTTTCCCATCTTGATCTTCTTCATTGCTTCCACTACTTCCGCCCTACTGATCTCTTCCTCCCTCCTCTCATCTCTCCTTCTCCCAGCCATTCCCCAACCACTTATACTCGCACTGTTGTCACCCTCTACATTCAACAAATCCTCAAAGTGCTCCTTCCATCTCCTCACTGTAGTGGAAGGGTTAATGTAATGTGTGTGTGTGTGTGTGTGTGTGTGAGAGAGAGAGAGAGAGAGAGAGAGAGAGAGAGAGAGAGAGAGAGAGAGAGAGAGAGAGAGAGAGAGAGAGAGAGAGAGAGGTGGGGGAGTTGATGAAATGATGTGGAAAAATACTACGTGTCTTGTAATCACTCACCTGCATTGCCAAAATTCTATCTCTTGAGCATTCTTACTTGGTGTGCATCTCCCCCTGCCTTCGACCTCCATTTTTCTAAAGCCGTGTGTCCAGGTACAGCATGGTCTTGACGTTGGCTTGCTTGTTTGACTATCTTGCGTTGGTGTTCAGCCTTTGGTTCCTTCTCTCTGAAAAATGAAATAGTGTTAGTATATTGTATTGCTAGCACTTACTGTTAGGAATTTGGCGGAGAGGAACACGCAGAGAACATCAGGAAAAAAGTAATGAAAATAAAAAAAAAATAAGAAAACTGTATAAATAAATGAGGGAAACCTGTCATAGAGGTATCCAGGAAAAATGGCCTTGGGTTCATTCTTCCTTGCATAAAAAAAAATACACAGAAATAATACAGACTCCTTCAATACTTCGTCTTAATTTAGTCCTTAATCTTAAAACTATGAGACCAAAGGAGAATTAAAGACCTCAGTTTTTGACGGTCACTAATGTAAGACTAGCAGGGATCAGATTTATTAGCCTGCATGCCACATTTTGAGTTCCTAATTAAGATATCATACAGGTAAAATCAACACATCAGTACAGGTGCATAATATCAGTGATGGTTTTATGTGAAAATTCTTTATTTATTCAACATCATGACACCTTCTTATTATTATCATTGTTATTATTATTATCATTATTATTATTATTTAACTGGTACAACCTGATGATTATAATTGGGTCAGGTGTGAACTATGCAGGTAACTGGGTTGTCAACAGTCTCCTCTACTCCTGCCAGCGTCTAGAGATTTCTCCTAAGATGGGTGAAGCTCTACTGAAGGGAAGAGGCTGTGTGTGTGTGTGTGTGTGTGTGTGTGTGTGTGTGTGTGTGTGTGTGTGTGTGTGTGTGTGTGTGTGTGTGTGTGTGTGTGTGTGTGTGTGTGTGTGTGTGTGTGTGTGTGTGTATGAAGGTGTGCCTGTGTATGGAGGTGTGGCTGTGTGTCTCTGTAGGATATTACACAAACCATCTTCATAACGTGGTGTCTAAATATGTATATCAACATTTCGTAAAGCCTCTTATTTCCTAAGTACAGAATCACCCACTGTCTATCAATAAAGATAATATATACTTACATATATTCACACCATATTACTTCTACCAATGACATACACACACTCTGACACATAAACATAACCAATACTTTACAATATTTCCACTTTCACAAACATCACACTCCCTACACACCCATCCCATTCCCAGATGTACTTTGCCAGCATGTGGTAGTTAATTCTGCCTTTCACTCTCCCTCATATTTCTCCACTTTCATATGCATCATCCCTCCTACTGACACCCATCTCCCACTGGCACCTCGTCAGCATGGGAGTTAATTCTGGCTATCACTCTCCCTCTGACTGTAAGGTCCGACCCTACACTGAACGTAGCATAGATTAATAAAGATATATATTCAAGCAAAAACTCCAGGATTATGTTAAGCTGAGAGAAGACCTTACAGAGCAACAGAAAAGAAAAATCAATTGACTCACTACTATGGATGTATTTATATCTCGGTGCTCTTTCTTATATCTAAAACTAATCTCTGGAGGGGTGACCACAAACAAACTGCCTCCATGTTACCCTGTCATGCATCATCAGGCTGCCTCTCCTTCAACTCACACCAGCATCGTTCATATACCTCTCCACCGCATCCCTCCATCTCATTATTCTCGGTCTCCCACTACTCGTCTCTCCACCTAACTCACATACACTCTCTTATACTCCTTTCACTCTAACTTGTCCTAATATTACTGTCTCTGTCTTCAGTTCTGAGCTGTAGCAATACGAATACCAGAATATGACGCGTAAAATAAATAAATAAATAACAAGCATCATGGTAAGAACGTACGTAGAACCGTAGTACTGTATTATATTTTCCTGCCACTGAGCTACATGAAATAAGCTACAAAGGGACGAAAACCTAGGCCAAGTTAAGGTGGAAGAACTATAGGTAATCTCTCAGTCTTCATTCCACATGGCCAAACCATCTCAATGTACCTCTCCCAACACCCTCCAGCGCATCCACATCAACACCACAGCGCATCTTTACTTTTGCAGATTAATACAGACGATTTGGCGCAGCGGCGAGAACTCGTAGCTATCAAAGAACGAATGAACAGTATCCTCGCTTACCCTTCTGTACCTCAAGAAGACGGGGAAGCTGTTTACACACTATAATTTTATCACCGAGTTAAAATACACACAGCACCTGCGTCCTCCCCCTGTCTCGGTTAGAGGGTGACTGATGGGATTCGGAGCTTCAAGGGTTCACAGAGTTCCAGTTCGAGACAGAAGACTCATTTCAATCATGCTCGGTAACATTTGCTTTACTGTATATTTCATTTTAACTATACTCTTTTCACTTATGTGTTATATACTTAAACATTATCATTATCTTTACGTTAACCACTTCACTTTGAGAACGTCTCTTTGCCTCTGTTCATATTACTGTCAGACGATTTTAATTATCTAGAGTAAAACCTGTCGAAAATGATCGCTTATAGCATCATCATCCATTAACCTCTACGTAAGATGCGCCTTTTTAATTATATCTGCCACCGAGTCTCAAGATATTAATAATTATATATAAAATGCCCGCCGCCGGACCATCCACTCCGCCACCCCCCACCCCATCACCGGGCCACCACCACCCCACCACCCCAGGAAGGGACAACGGGGGGGCTAATGACCCAGGGCAAGAGGGTCACCCAACCACCACTGACCTGTGCCTCTTCTCCCCTCAACTGCCCCGACACCAGGTGAGCCTGGATCGGAGACAACCTCACCGGCGGGCTAACCATCGACAGCTCCCCTATATTAGGTTGTGCCTCGACTGACAGTCACCAGGTGATGAGTGCAGGTATGTAATGTAGAAAGGCATTACATATCTGCAGTCGATGGTGTTCTGTTAGTCGAGGTATTTTTACCATTAGTGTAGGTCTAGCTATTTGTCTCTGTAGGATTTAGTATAGATTAGCGATTTGTCTGTTAGGTGATTAGTTTTAGGGTCTTTAGATTAGTTTGTCTTTATATTATAAGGTATAAAACATATAAAACCAAGAAAAAATTAAAAAAATAAAAATACAAAAAAATAAATAAATAAGATTAAAAATATTATATATATGTATGTACGTTTGCATGAAAATGTGTCTGTATGTATGCATGGAAGTGTGTGTGTGTGTGTGTGTGTGTGTGTGTATGTATATATATATGTTTGTATATATATGTATATATATTTAAATGTATATACATATATATATATACCCATGGCCTTAATAACCAGGGGCTTCGGCCCCGATGGTTAATAGGCCGGAAAAAAAAAAAAAAAAAAAAAAAATCGACAGGGGTGCAAGTGTGTGGTCGACTGAATGTGCCCTCAGGTATCGGTTGCCGACTCATACATCTGTGTTTACTTCAGAACTTTTTGCTATTGACAAAGCCATAGACTATGCTCTCAATTCTAGGCATGACTCATTTGTCATATTTTCAGATTCAAAATCAGCCCTTCAGGCAATTGCATCTTGCACTACGGACTCTCACGAGATCCAGGGCCGCATCGTTAATAAGTTGCATTCATGCAACAAATCATTCACGCTGATCTGGGTGCCTGGTCATTGTCGTATCTACGGCAATGAGCAGGCTGACTTACTTGCTAAGTCTCCTGTAGAGCACGTGGAGACTTGGGACGTTCCTCGTGATCTACGGTCGAGTCTCTCTCTCGGAAAGAAATCAATAAATCTTCTGTGGCAAGGTCAGTGGACCAGACTAAATATTCCAACTTGTAAGCCGTACCTGGGCGACTGGGACACCGCCAACCGCCCCAGTCGCCTGGAAGAAAAAGTGTTGGCACAGTTACGTCCCAATGCCACCATTTTAACACATATGAAACCTTATATGGAAAGACGCTTCCCACCGCACTGTGACATCTGTGATGCGGTGTTATCTATCAGTCATATCATCCTGCGCTGTCGGCGATTTATTCGTGAACGTGCTTCACTTATAAATTACTGCGGCGCAGCAGACGTCCCCTTCACCCTTTCCACCATCCTGGGTTATGGGGACAATGTAATGACTGATAAATTGATGGCTTTCTTGAGAGAGACCGGACTGATCAGAGTGATGTGACTTTTTTACTGTGTGGTTATGGTTTTTATCAACAGTAAATATGTATATATTGTAATATTAATTAGGGTTGACAGTTGACATATTTTAAATAGTTCCTCCTCCCACTGATCTATTTCTAATATAGATGTCCCCTACATTAAGGTAAGTTCCTCGCCTGACAGTCACCAGCTGATGAGTGCAAGTGTGCAATATAGGAAGGTACTGGGCACTTGCAGTCGATGGTGGTCTGCTGGGCGAGGTTCTTCACTTTTTGTACAAAATTTAATTATGTAAATACATTATACTATCTTGCCTAAGTTATTCTAATTAGGGCTGACAGCTGACGTATATGGAAATGTTCCTGACTCGTCTGGTTCTCTTTCATATATTGATATCCCCTATATTAGGTTGTGCCTCGACTGACAGTCACCAGGTGATGAGTGCAGGTATGTAATGTAGAAAGGCATTACATATCTGCAGTCGATGGTGTTCTCTTGGTCGAGGCTTTTTTACCATTAGTGTAGGTCTAGTTATTTGTCTCTTAGGATTTAGTATAGGTTAGCGATTTGTCTGTTAGGTGATTAGTTTTAGGGTCTTTAAATTAGGCATTTTAGTTTATAAGTAATATAAGGTTAAAAAATAATAAAAATAATATTACAAAAAAATAATAAAGTAAAAATTATTATATATATATGTACGTGTGCATGAAAGTGTGTATGTTCATAGCATGGATGTGTGTATGTATGTATGTATGTATATATATATGTTTGTATATATATGTGTATATATGTCAATATATATACATATATATATATATATATTGCCTTAATGACCAGGGGCTCCGGCCCCAATGGTCGATAGGCAAAAAAAAAAGAAAAAAAAAAAAAAAAACAGCTGCATCGGGCTTTCTCGGTTGACTGTAATAACATCCACTAGCAGCAGAAGCAACGATTTTTTGTTTTTCTGGCCGCTATTCTGATTACATATTTTGTTATCAGCCATACTCGTACCAGATCACGTTTGTGCGTATCTGAGGATTAATAAAGCTTTAGTTTCACTCTGTATATGAGAAAAAAAGGCAGAGAAAATATCAACAGTACCCCCAACAGTCCAATACCACAGCCTTCTCCCATTCGCCTCTGTCTACGTAGACTTTTATCACAAACACTATAGACACGCCTTCACGTGGTGGCACTGATGAGAGAGAGAGACAGACAGACAGACAAACAGACAGACAGACAGACAGACAAAGAGAGAGAGAGAGAGAGAGAGAGAGAGAGAGAGAGAGAGAGAGAGAGAGAGAGAGGGGGGGGGACTGACAGACAGACAGACACAGACAGACAGACAGACACAGACAGACTGAGAGACAGGAAGACAGACAGAATGAAACAGACACAGACAGACAGACAAACAGACAGACAGACAGAAAGAGAGACAGGCAGACAGATAGACAGAAACAACAGGCAGACAGACAGACAGAAAGAGACAGACAGACTGAGAGACAGGCAGTTTTTAAGGGATATTAGTCTTTCTGTTATCTCTCATCCCTCACCCCTTAGGATGGGCAGTCAACAGTACCTGATATGAACTAAATTCATGCAGTTCCTGATCTATTTACCAAGGCCTTAGCACCCGAGGAAGTCTCAAACCTCTCTCTCTCTCTCTCTCTCTCTCTTTATAAAACTGAATACAAATCAAACGCTGGCCAAGGGAAGAGAGGGAAAGATAAACTAAATTCTCGAAAGTAGCACGACACGCTCATTATGGCTTATTGGACTAGCAACTCACTGAGGCTTTGGCAGGAGTGAGTCTTAGTTACATGGTTACCAGCTTTCCGCCAACTGGGAAATTTCTAACCACCGTAATTTCATTACTATGGTGAGCTGAATAGAAACAGTGTATGGGCAGGTGTGTAATACAGTTTCCAAGACGATGTTGCACATTTGAAGTCATTTTGCAATGGTCGTTTTATTGGCCAACCCCCCTCCCCCACCGGCACAGTCCTTAATTATATCATGTATGCAGGAAAAGCAGTTTTGCCTCTCTCTCTCTCTCTCTCTCTCTCTCTCTCTCTCGAAACTTGCAAGTCATCTGCTGATGGTCCAAGCTTAGTGGCTAGGTGGGTAGGTAGGTTGATGTGACAGGTGGAATGGGTGAGTAGGGTGGTTAGGGTGGCTGGGCAGAATGGACGGGGGAGTAGAGTGGGGTGAGTGGGTGGGATAATTGGTTGGGCGGGCAGGATAGGGATGGCAGGTGGAAGGATGGGTAGACGGGCAGAGTGGTGGGTGGAAGACAAGACAGAAACAGGACTTCAGCACTAGGAGGGTAGATTGGAATATGGGTTGGTGTGTGGATGGGGGTAAATAGGTCCACTGGGGAGTAACTGAGAAAATATAGATCCATGGGGAAATAGGTTCTTGGGGAATACATCCATACAGGAAACAAGCCTAAGATGAAACATACGTCCCATGGTTAGCCCGTGGAGGAAGGATGCAAATGGGGCAAAGTAGGTCCATGTGGGTGTATCAGTGTTTCCCATAGGGAGCAAATAGATCTATTAGGTAGAATGTTATTAGAGGAACAATAGGACCGTGGGGGAAACTAGGTCCAAGGAAAAAATAGGCTTGTGGTGGAAAACAGGTCCATGGGTAGTGTACATAGTGACAAAAGTGTAAGAGGCAACAAAAGTTCCAAGTGACAAATAGGCTTTTGGGAAAACAGGTCTTTATGGGAAATAAGTCAGTGG
Organism: Coenobita brevimanus; assembly: GCF_032717465.1. Classification (NCBI taxonomy): domain Eukaryota; kingdom Metazoa; phylum Arthropoda; class Malacostraca; order Decapoda; family Coenobitidae; genus Coenobita; species Coenobita brevimanus. The sequence continues at coordinate 1,042,615 of NC_137027.1, read as the reverse complement.
GGGAAAAAACGTTCGTGAGGGAAAGTAGGTCGAGGGTGGAAAATTGGTTCCAGGTGGAAAATTAGTCCCAGGTGGGAAATTGTTCAAAAGTGGAAAACAAGTCCATGGAAGAAACTGGTTCATGGGGGAAAAATAAGTAGGTTGGGGATAATCCTTAGGGAGTGTAGCTGGAGATGGGTTTGTGTTAGATATTCCACTAGAAAATTTGTTTCTTTCAGCAGATGAAAATTATTGGTTTATATCGAAAGTAATTATATTCTTAAAGAACTGCATTTTATTATTAGCGCATATATATTTATTTTACCTACTGAAAAAGTACGAAAGAAACAACACCCATTAGTTTCATGAGTTCTCAATCTCTCACAATAGCATATAATTAAACTAATGTTTTCTGGGAGGGAGTTCATGAGTTAATCCACTCCCTGACTGACAGACTTCTATACGACGGAGAGTTGATTTTGGAACTAATTTCAGCGATTTCACTGACAGTGAGAATTGGAACTGTCGGTTCTGATGTTATCGAATTTTGCCCAACTCAGTCAGTAACTCATTGGCAAAACTGTTTCTAGACTTGGTCCCTGAGAAGAGCCTGTAACAAACCCTCTTTTTTTTTCTCTCTCTCTGCCAAACGAGTTAGTATTGTAGACTGTATAATGTAGACTGGATAATATTGGATTGGATAGTGAAGTGGAAAACCACTTCAGTATGGTACATAATTATTTATCATTAACTGTGAACGTACAGTACATGTAAAGAGAGAGAGAGAGAGAGAGAGGTTTAAGCCTGTGATGTGGAGCTAGTATTCTGGGCGCTAGAATGGTGTGTGGTGTGTGTGTGGCAGTGGCACCCTTCACTGGCCTTTCTCTTTCCTCGCTTCAGGATCCTACCTCACCTCATCCTCATAAAAGAATATATATATATATATATATATATATATATATATATATATATATATATATATATATATATATATATATATATATATATATATATATGATGATAAGGAGGAGGAGGAATGTCTTCGAGTACATCAAGTGTGATGAAGTAGGTACACAATACAGAAAACTAAGAGTTCGGGAGGTCTTAAGGGAGCAATAACTGGGCAGTTAACGATATGATGGGGTAATGCTTCATCAGTTGGACTGTGACAGAGTTTACATGGCCTGTTGGCGGTCGGTCGTCCGGTGATTTCCCCTGGGAAGCGATACCCCAGCGAGTGCGGGCGAAGGCCACACAATTATAGCAGGTTATTTTATTTAAACTACCCCTTAAGGTACGTTTTCTTTAATAATTTTGAGTCCGTTTTCTATATACAAATAAATACGAGGACTTATACAACAAAAGAAAGTGGTGGGTCTAGCCACATACCTTCTTTAGCAAATACAGTTATACACAGTCACTGGTTAAAAATTAGTGAGTGTTGTCGAACACACACAAAGTCAAATATACAAGAGTTAGAATACTATGAGTAGTTACTGTGAGTACTTATGTGGATGGATATAATGACTGACAAGAAGAACGAGATTAAAATTCAGATAACCCCGAGGAGCAGGGAAAATACAATTCTTCCATTTCAACTTGGCCAAGATTTTCGCCCTGTTGTAACTTATTGCATGTAGCTCAGTGGTAAAAGATAAATGCTACGACTCAGCTTCCTTTCCATGGCACTGTTTCGTGATTAGCACTATTGTTAGTGCTCATCTATTGCTTCAACTTCATCTTTCGAGATATACAGATGGTAATTTTAGGCCAAGTTGAAATGAAAAGAGTATAGGTGATGTGGTGATGTGATGGCGGGCAGGCGGTTCTCGCATCTGAAGCTCGAGGATACGGAAGGCACGTCACTAAGTCCCCTTACGTGCAGTACTGTGCGCTCAATCCCGTGCCTGCTAATGTGTGTGTGTGTGTGTGTTCTTACCTAATTGTATCTTTACAGGAATGAGTCAAGCTCGTACTGTCCCGTGTCTTAAACCATATTTATTGTACATATCTTTAAATTTGTGAATTGTTTTGGCACACACTATTTCATTCGGTAGTGCATTCCATTTATTAATTGCTCTGTTTGGGAAACTGAATTTCCTTACGTCTTTATCACCTCTCTTCTTATGCAGTTTTTTGCAGTGTCCTCTTGCTGATGCTTCTCCATATGTTAAGTAATCATTTATGTCTATTTTCCTTTCCTGATATGCACTTATATAGCATTATCGTGCCACCTCTTTTCCTTCTCTCCTGTAGTGTTGGTAGATTCAGTTTATTAAGTCTTTCTTCGTAGCTTAGGTCCCTTAAGCTTGATATCCATCTTGTAGCGGCCCTTTGAACTTTTTCTATCTTGTCTGTATGCTTTTTGAGATGAGGACTCCAGACTACTGATGCATATTCCAGGGTTGGTCTAATGAATGATGTTATTATCCTTCTTAGCATGTCTTCATTTGTGTATGTGAATGCTATTCTCATATTTGCAAGCAGTGTATACATGTTCCGTACCTTCTCGCTGATGTGGTCAGCCGGAGATAGTCTGTTATTGATAATCACACCTAGGTCCTTCTCTCTTTCTGATGTGTATAGGGTTTTATTTCCTAACTTATAATCCCAATCAGGTCTTTTTCCACTTTTACCAAACTTGATTACATGACACTTGTCCACATTGAATTCCATTTGCCATGTACTACTCCATTCATGAAGTTTATTTAATTCTTCTTGTAGCTCCCTACAAGAGTCTGTGCTAGTAATTCTCCTTTGTATTTTTGCATCATCTGCAAACATATTCAGACAGCTCTCATTTCCAGTGTTACTGTTTATATCATTTATGTACACTAGAAACATGATTGGTGCCAGCACCGAACCCTGTGGTACTCCACTAGTCACTTCTTTCCATGATGAGTAGTTTCCTCTTAGTACTGTCCTCATTTTTCTTTTTATGAGAAAGTCTTGCATCCAACAAAACAGTTTTCCTCGAATTCCTCCTTGATGGTACAGTTTCCATAAAAGTCTTTGGTGTGGTACTGTGTCAAAAGCTTTCTTGAAATCTAAATAGATACTGTCCACCCATCCTTCCCTTTCCTGTATTGTGTTTGTTACTCTGTCATAGTAGCTCAACAGATTAGTAACACATGATTTTCCTTTTCTGAAACCAAACTGTCTTTCTGTTATCATACTGTGTTCTTCTAGATGATTTACCCAAGCTTTTCTTATAAGTTTTTCTAATACCTTGCTTACAACACTGGTCAGTGATACTGGTCGGTAGTTGAGAGGATTTTGTCTATTTCCTTTCTTGAATAATGGGACTATATTTGCTTTTTTCCAAATATCAGGTAGTTTCCCTTGACTCAAGGATTTCTTGAAAATTAAAAATAATGGTTTACTTAACTCCTTTGCACATTCTCGTAATACCCAACATGAAATTTCATCAGGACCACTTGCTTTTCCTTTGTCTAATCTACTTAACTCCTCCTGTATTACTTTTTCTGCTATTTGTATATCTTGTAGTATGTGTGGACATGCATGTTCCACATAGTCCCTCTCAAAATTTTTTTCTTCTGTAAAAACTAATTGGAAATTCTTATTTAGTGCTTCACAAATATCTTTCTCTTGTGTATAAGTGATTCCCTCGTCCGTAATGGATTGTATTATATCTTTTACTTTGGTTTTGCTTCTGATATAGCTGTAAAACAGCTTTGGTTGATCACTACTTTTATTTATTATATCCTCCTTAAACTGTTTTTGGGCTTCCCTCCTTATTCTTGTATAGTCGTTTCTTGCCTGTTTGTAATTATTATACGCCCTTTCACTATTGTCTCTTCTGTATCTATTCCACAACAAATCTCTTCTTTCTTTTGATTTTTTACATTCTTTACTGAACCATTTCTGTATTTTCTTATCTGCTTCTTTGTGCTGTGGGATGTACTTCTGGACCCCTATTTCATAAAATTCACAAAAATTTTTATATACAGCATTTAAATCTTGTCCTCAAAGCTCATTTTCCCAATCAACTTCCAAGAAATACTTCTTTAGGTCATGATAATTTCCCTTTTTATAGTTTAGGCTCTTTTTGTAACTATGTCATATGCTATCCTGAAGTTAAAATTTAGTACTGCATGGTCGCTTTTGCCGAGTGGAGGGTGATATATTAAACTGTCAATATCATTTTCTTGCCTAGTAAATATGAGATCTAGCACTGAAGGTACATCGAGTTCTCTTTTTCTGGTGGTTTCCCTCACATGTTGCGTTAGGAAAAACTCTTGCACGAGATCCAGGAGCTTTTGGTCCCAACAGCTTTCTTGGCTTATTATATCTAGAGTATTCCAATTTATATTTGTATTAAAATCTCCAGTTAGTATAATTCTTTCCGATTTCTCTTCCATTTTATGTAGTAATGATCTTAAACTCTGAATTGTACTCTCTGCCAGGTCCTCATATTCGTCTCATTCCCATGTGTTTGATCTGGGTGGCATGTACAAATTGGCTACAATTACTTTCCCTTCAGATGTGTTGATCTCTACTACAATCAGTTCTACTTGTAAGGGTATATCTAGTTTTATTTCATTGACTTTTAGATTTTTCTTAGTTAATATTATAATTCCTCCTCCTTTTTTAAAGTTTCTATCTCTTCTCCTTATATTATATTCCTCTAAGTTTAGTATGTCATTTGATATCCTTGGTGTTAATTTTGTCTCAGTTAGGCATATTATATGTGGTTCATTTTCTCTGACATAATCATTCATCTCTAATAATTTTGATACCATTCCATCCACATTTGAGTACATCAACTTAATCATCTTGTTTATATACTTGTCATGACTTGGTTCTACTACCTTCCTCCTTTTTATTCCCTCCTGGTTATGTACCACTTTCATATCTGCAATCCTATTACTTTGTAAAAAAAAAAAAATGTGTTCTCCTCCTCTGATCTCCCCTCATTTTTTTGTTTTTGCTTCCTCTCTCTTCTCTTTCAGTAATTCCAGTTCCTCTTGTGTTAGGCATCTTTTTATCCATACAATTTTGAACTCCTCTTTTTCCATAAGATTCTTTGCATTTTTTAGTATCTCCTCCACGGTGTTTACACTCTGGAAAGTTACCTTTAGAGGTCTTGACTTGCTTTCTCGTATTTCCCTAACCTTTTATGTTCCTCTATGTCTTTACTACAGATTTCCTCTGATACTTGTTTCAATAATCTCATTACATTTGCTATCTCCTTTTTGTCTCTTGAGATCTTGTTTTTTACTTCTTCCTCTTCTATACCAGTGATTACTATAGATTTGTTGATATCTACTGAATCTCTGACTAACTTTGGATTGTTTTGGATTATTCTTTTCACTTCCTTTTTAATGCTTTTTTCTTCCACCCTTGTTTCTAAGTCTTTCTTTACTTTCACCATTTCAGCATACGTGGTTTCCACATCATTGTGTGTGTGTGTGTGTGTGTGTGTGTGTGTGTGTGTGTGTGTGTGTGTGTGTGTGTGTGTGTGTGTGTGTGTGTGAGGAGGGTATGGGACTCTCCACACAGAACTCTTGATGCTAGTAGAAGCCGTGAGACCTTTAGGAAGGTTTTTTTTTTTTTTTTTTTTTTCAGCCTGTTCATACCAGAAGCTGAAATGGGGACCTGGAATTATATAGTGATGGTTACGTGTGAAATTATTGTTAGGTCTTTCTATGTCAGTTATGCGATCGTCTGTCGTATAAAATAAGGTCGATTCCTTTTCCACATTTAGATTGGTTTTTGCACGAGGAAGTAAACACATGGAAAGATTATATACTCTCCTTTTCTTGTTTGTTTTTCCTCTCGTACCTAAAGTCTGATTTAATTTCTTTTTGACAGGAGGAACACGAGACACAGGAAGACACTGCATTCTCACTTCCTTCTCCTTCCTAAGAAAAAAGAAAATAGTTATGACGGGGAAGCGATCGGAAATT